>NW_027186296.1:23900919-23939371 GCF_028583685.1 Petaurus breviceps papuanus
AAGAAAGAAAGAAAGAAAGAAAGAAAGAAAGAAAGAAAGAAAGAAAGGAAGGAAGGAAGGAAGGAAGGAAGGAAGGAAGGAAGGAAGGAAGGAAGGAAGGAAGGAAGAGACAAAGAAACAGAAAAAAGAGAGAAAGAAATAGTGAGCAGGCAGACTTCAGAAAAAGCTGGAAAGACTTATATGAACTGATGCTGAGTGAAGTGAACAGAACTAGAAGAACATTGTACACACTAACCACCACATTGTGTGATGACTTACTTTGATAGACTTATCTCTTCTTAGCAATGCAAAGATCTAAGACAATTCCAAAAGACTCATAATGGAAAATGCTATCTACATTAAAATGAAGAAGTATGGAGTTTAAATGAAGATTGAACCATATTATTTGCTGTCTCTTTTTTGTTGTTTTTTTCCTTTCTCGTGGTTTCTCCCATTGGTTCTAATTCTTCACAACATGATTAATGTGAAAATAGATTTAATAGGAATGTATATGTTGAGCCTATTTTACATGCCATCTTGGGGTGGGGGAGGGGAGAGGTGAGGAGAAATTTTGAAACTCAAAATCTTATGTAAGTGAATGTTAAAAACTAAAAATAAATTGATTAAATAAAAATATATTTCTGCCAATATTTATTCCTAGTTAACTGTACTTTTTTATTTTGTTTTTAAAAAGCTTTTTGATTTTATGTAATTATAATTTCCATTTTATCTCCCATTATCATCTCTATCTCTTGTTTAGTTAAGATATTTCCACTAGCCATAATTATAAAATGTGTTTGCTTCTCTTCTAATTTTATTACATTACCTTTTATATTTAGTTCATATGTATGTTTGGAACTTATTGTGACATGATATAAGATGTTGCCTCAACACAAGGGCTTTTTAAATCAAATTTTGTTTTTTTCAATCATTGAAAACCCTCTTCTTGTTTCAAAGAAAAGCAGAGTTTTTGTAACAAATATGTACAATGAAGAAAAATACCTGAATTTACCATGTTCAAAAAAATGTCCAATCTACACTCTAAATTGATCACCTGACATCAGGAGATGGTTAGTATGTTTTTTTTTATGAGTCCTCTGGGATAATGATTGGTCATTTCATTGATCAAAGTTCTTCAGTTTTTCATAGTTATTTATCTTTAAAATATTATTACTATATAAATTGTCATTCTCCTTGCTTCACTATGCATTAATGCATATAATTCTTCCCAGGTTATTTGGAAATCATCTCTTTTACCATATCTTATAATGACATTCTATCACATTCTTATACCATAATTTCTTTAGCCATTCTAAAATTTATGGATATAATCTTCACTTCCCAATTCTTTGCTATTACAAAAAAAAGACCTGCTATAAATTTTGTGTTACATATGGTCCTTTTTCCTCTTTAATATATTTAAAAATTCAGACTTAGAAGTGTTATTTCTGGGTCACAGGCCATGCAGAATTGAATGACTTTGCAGGTATGGTTTCAAATTACTTTCTAGAATAAATGAATTGGTTCACAGCTCCACCAATAGTGAATATGTGTTTTCCCACAGAATTTTTAAAATTATTCTTATTTTATGGAGTAAAACAAATATTTTTATAATATAGTATAATTCCACAGGAAATGGTAAATCTATTATGTTTAATTTTCTGTTAATTTAAATACATAATAAAGTTATTGTGTAAATTTCTTCTTTTTCTTGACTTTTTTGCCCATCTAATGGGTGTGAGATGGAACCGCTGACTTGTTTTAATTTGCATTTCTCTTATCAGTGATTTAATTTTTTTTTTCACAAAGCTATTGTTGGATTTCTTCCTCTGAAAACTGCCACTTCATATACTTTGACCATTTATCAATTGGGGAATGACCTTTATTCTTATAAATTTGGATCAGCTCTATATGTATCTTAAAAATGAGACCTTTATTAGAAAAACATGTTAGGATTTTCCCCTACATTTACCTTTTTCCTTTCAAATTTTAGCTGTATTGATTTTGTTCATGCAATCACAGTTATGAACTTTAACTGTGTGTTATGCTCCTTTACTTTCTTTTTTTTTAATTTTTCCTTCTTTTCACTTACTTTCCCCTCTTTATAAAAAAAAAAAGGTAGTGATATGTAGGTGTGTCAATACTAGTACTATAGGTTTGCAACTATTTTCTTCTGCTCCCCTGCCCTTCTCTTTCCCTCAACACGTTCTTAATCTTCACCTTTGTTTCCCCCTTTAAACACCTCTACAACTAATGCCTCCCTCGATTTACTGAAGTTCTCATTGCCTCCTCTCTGTTCTCCCTTTTCTTAACTGTTTCTTTGTTGAGTGAAATGCATTTCTGTATTCATTTTTTTGTATGGGTATGCTTCCCTCCTTTCACCAGTTCAGACTAATGTGAGGTTCACATGTCAACCAGTTCCTCCATCCCTTCTCCATGTTTGTATAAACTTCTGCTTATACACCCCAATTATATGAAATAATTTTTAATCACTTTCCTCTTCTTTCCCCTTTTCACACCATTCCTGTTGCCCTCCATTTTCAGTCTTTTAATATTATCAAAACATAACTAAATCATTCCCAGTATCTCTGTCTTATTAGACTCCCTTTAATGACTTCTGATGATTATAGGATTCAAAGGAAATGCAAATATCTTCCCCCCACACACATTAGAATATAAATATTTTATTGTCATTTAGTTGCTTATGATTGCTTGTACATGGTTTTTTTTTATGTTTCTCTTATGTTTTCATATTTACTTCTTGAAATATCATGGAAGCTCTGTTTCTTTTTCCAATCAGGAATACTCAGAAGTCCTCTATTTCACTAACAATACATTTTTACTAAATAATATACTGACTTTTGCTAGGCAAATCATTCTTGGATATTAGTCTTTTGGAATATGTTATCTCAAATTTATTTATTCTTAATAATGGTGACTAATAATAGTCTGTGATACTGATTATGTTTCCTTGATACTTGAATTCTGTCTGCTTGTAATGTATTTTTATTTTACATACAATCCCAGTAGTTTAGATACAATGTTCCTATAAGATTTCATTTTGGGGTTGCTTTCAGACATTATCTGGTGGGTTCTTTCAATCTTCACTTCATTCTATTGTTTTACAATATTTGGCAGTTCCTTTTGTGATTTATTGAAATATGATGTCTAAGCTCCTTGTGGGGGGCAAGGGAGGAGTCATGACTCTCAAGCAGTCAAGTGATTCTTAAATTATCTCTCCTTTGATCTGTTTTCTAGGTGACTTTTATTTGCTATGAGAAATCTTACATTTTCATCTTTTTTCAGTTTTTTATTTTAATATTTTTGGTGTCTTAAGGAATCATTATTTTCTATTTTATGCATTATAATTGTCAGGAAGTTTGTTAATTGGATAAGATTTCATATGCCTATTGTCAATCTGTTAATTCTGTTTCTAATTCTTTTGTCCATAGCTTTAATTTTTCTTCACCTTTTTTTTGCTCTTGTACTTGCATTTCATTGATTAAAAATAGTTCTCTAATTTTGTAAAAACTCATTTTGTGTTTTCAAAGAATTTCTTGTCTTATTTGTATCCAAAACAGTGTTTTTTCTCTGTGACTTTTCTTGTCAATTTTGTGAGGTCATTCTTTTCTGTGTTATTGTCTTGGTTGTCCCTGTCACCATACCAGTTCTTTAAGGTGGGGTCCTTTTGGTTTCTTTTGTTTTCCTTCTAATTTTTTTTTGGTAGCATACAAATTTTATTTTTATTTTTTTAAACATTATCGTTCCTTCCCACAGCCCTTCCCACCAGTTGAACAATAAAAGAGAAAAATCTCATAACAAATGTGCATAGTCCACCATAACAAATTTTCACATTGGTCATTTCCAAAAAGGTATGTGTTCTGTGGTAATCATTTCCCTGGAAGGATGTGGGTGGCATGTTTCATCTTCAGTCTTCTAGACTCAAGGTTCATCATTCCATCAATCAATGTTCTGAGGTCTTTCAAAGATGTTTTTATTTATAGTGTCAATTGTTCTCCTGGTTCTGCTCACTTTACTCTGCATCAGCTTATAGAGATCTTTACAATTTCCTCTGAAACTTTTTTTCATTTCTTAATATGCAATGATATTCTATAACTTTCATATGCAGTAATTTGTTTAGCTGTTCCTCAGAAACTGGGCATTCTCCTCATTTCTTTCTAGCTTTTGAATGCTTTGGAAAGAGCTGCTATAAATATATTTGTATATATAGGTCCTTTCCCTCTTCCTTTTATCTCTTTGGGATATAGGCTTAGTAACTGGGTTAAAGAATATGCACAGTTTAGTAATTTTGGGGACATAGTGCCATAGTGTACAAATTTTAAATGAAATTCTAACATAAAGCTTACAGTAATAAATCAAAAAATTATTCACTGAGTAATGTGGGTTTGTACTAGAGATATAAATTTGGTTTAACATTAGGAAAATCATAAACATAATTAGTCATATTTTTTTCATTTTTCAAATGCTTTATTAACTTCTGATTTACATCATTCATTTCCCCCAGTTTTTGACTTACAAATTTTCTCCCCACTTTTCCTCTCCCCACCACCCCAAAATAGCAATCCCACAGGATATCCCCTCCTCCAATCTGCTCTTTCCCATAGCTTCTCCCATATCCCCTTCAAATTTTCCAGTAGGGCATGGTGGATCTCTATGCCCCAGTGCCTGTATATCTTATTTCCCAATTACATGTAAAATGGTATTAATACTAGTGTGCATATATATATATTATATATATTAAACATTTTATTTTAAAACTTTGAATTCCAGATTCATTCCCTTCCTCCCTTTTCACCCACCCTTACTGGGAAGATAAGCAGTTTCATATAGGTTGTACATGTGTGCCTAATGCAAAACATTAACATAATAGATATATTGTGAAAGACAGTCTATTTCCCTCCCTCCTATTCTACCTCCCACTTGTTTTATTCTCTACTTTTATCCCATCCTTTTTCAAAAGTGAGTGCTTCCAACTTCCCTCCCCCCCAGCCTGCCCTCCCTTCCATCATTCCCCCTCTCATCCCCTTCCCCCCTACGCTCCTGTAGGGTAAGATACCCTATTTAGTGTATTTCATTCCCTCCCTGAGCCAAATTCAGTGAGAATAAGGTTGGCCCATGTAACAGCAAGCACCCCAAGCATCTTCAGGGTTTGCTGCCAACACAGGTTCTTAGATCTGCTTTGTTAAAGGAAAGCAACTCAAAATGGGTTAACAAGCTTACTTTAATCAGTCAAACATATATCGTTTACCTCGTTCAGGGGAAAAAGGTCAGCACCCCAAACTTCAAAGTATACAGACAGAATTATCAAGAGAGAAACAGATCAAATAGACAGCTTTCCAAACTGTCCAGCCATTACATCCATACCAAATCAACATCTGGGTTTCTCAAAGCCAGGGGGCTCTGGACAACGGCTTCCCAGAATCCATATCAAATCACAGAACACTTCTCAAAGTGAGCCCCAAAACAAAGCTACACATCAGGGCTTATACAGCCTTCTCCTGGCTCAGAGAATGTAACAACCTTATTGACCCACTGGCCAATCAAAAAGTATCTACTGAGAAACAAGCCTCCCACCCCAGGCTTCAGGTGCACTTTAGCCTAGGGGCAGGGAAGATCTTCCAAATTTACATTCCCATTACAGCCCATTCCCTTTTGCGTTCCTATTCTTCCCCTCCATTGTAACCATTTTCCCTTGCCTCTTCTATATGAGATAGTTTACCCCATTCTGTCTCTCCCCATCTCCTCTCATTATACTCCTCTCTCACCTCTTAATTTTCACTTTTAAGTATCATCCCTTCCTATTAAATTGGTCCCGTGCCCTCTATCTATGTATACCTGTAAACATATATACACACATTCACATACATATTCATATGCCAGTATACCGTCCGATATAGACATATATATGTGTATATATATATATTCCCTTCAACTATTTCATACTGAGAAATGTTTCATCAGTTACAATTATCATTTTTCCATGTAGGAATGTTAATAGTTCAACTTTGATAAGTGTCTTATGATTTCTTTTCCCTGTTTACCTTCTCAAGATTCTCTTGCTTCTTGTATCTGAATGTCAAATTTTCTATTCAAATCTAGTTTTTTCATCAAGAATGTTTGAAAGTCCTCTATTCCACTGAATGACCTTATTTTCCTCTGAAAATATGATACTCCATTTTTCTGGGTAGGTGATTCTTGGTTTTAATCCCAGCTCCTTTGCCCTCCAGAATATCATATTCCAGGCCCTTCAATCCCTCAGTGTAGAAGCTGTCAGATCCTGTGTTATCCTGGTTGTGTTTTCATAATATTCCAATTGTTTCTTCCTGGCTGCTTGTAATATTCTCTCCTTTATCTGGGAATTCTGGAACCTGGCTATATTATTGCTAGGAGTTTTCTTTTGGGGATTTTTCAGGAGGTGATCGGTGGATTCTTTCAACCTCTATTTTGCCTTCTGGTTCGAAAACATCAGGACGGTTTTCCTTGAGAACTTCCTGGAGGATGATTTCTAGGTTCTTACTTTGATCATGGCTTTCAAGTAGTCTAATAATTTTTAAATTATCTCTCCTGGATCTATTTTCCAGGTCAGTGGTTTTTCCCATGAGATATTTCACATTGCCTTCTATTCTTTAATTTGTTTGGATCTGTTTAACTGCATCTTGATTTCTCATAAAGTCACTAGCTTCCATTTGCTCCAATCTAATTCTGAAGCAATGATTCTCCTCAGTAAGCTTTTGAGATTCTTTTTTCCATCTGACAAATTTGGCTTTTTAAAGCATTCCTCTCCTCATTGCCTTTTTGAGCCTCTTTTGCCATTTAAGTTAGTGTGTTTTTTAAGGTGCTATTTTCCTCAGTCAAGCTGTTGACTCTCATTTCATAATTTTCCTGCATCATTCTCATTTATCTTCCCAATTTTTCCTCCATTTCTCTTATCTGCTTCTTAAGGTCCTCTATCGCATGTAACCAGCTCGTATTTTCCTTTGAAGCTTTTGGTGCAGGAGTTCTAACTTCACTGTCTTCCTCCTGTTCCATGTTTTAATCCTTTTTTGTCCCCAAAATAGGAGTCTAGTGTTGGATTCTTCTGTTTGTTTTGCTTCCTTTGCCTTGTCATGTCGCCCCTAAGTCACTTGACCCCTGGGCTTTTTGCCACAGTAGAACTCTGCCACCAGATAGGAGAACTTACGTCCCAAACACTGGGGTTTTCTCAGCTGCCTGAGGTATTAGTTGGGTGTCCTCTCTGAAGCCTCCACATGTTCTGGCAAGCTGACACACACCCCAGGACCTCCACCCTAGACTGCAATCCAGATCCAAGCACGTTAAAGCAAGAGGAATTACCCCTCAGACTGGTAGCTTGGTCCCCCTGCAGTCTACAGGCCAGGAACTAAAGCTGCAACATGGCACCAGCTGCATGTCTTAGCGGCTTCCCACCCTGGGGACAAAAGCCGAAGCTCTCCCAACTACTGGTACCAAAGTCCACACTGCATTTACTTCTCACTTTGTCCTTAGCTTCTATGTGTTGCTAAATCTGGAAATGGCCACAGCTGCTGGTGATCTGGAGTCCCTCCCTGGGGCTAAAACTTCTGGCTCACATTGGCCTTGGCTCGGCTCCCAGACCACTGTGCTGGCCAATTCCTGCTGTCCTACTGGGCTGTCCTCAGTGAGAGATTATCTTCTCTGTGTCATTTTGTGGGTTCTGTAGCTCCAAAGTTTGTTCCTAGTCCCCTTTTGCATGAATTGGGGAAGGTGGAAGCTGGAGCCCTGCAGAGGTCCTATTTGTACTCTGCCATGTTGACTCTGCCCTCTTTTGGTTTCTTTCTTCATTCCTTTCGTCTACTTTTTGTCTTCAGGCTTTGTGTTATGGCCAAGTTCTGCAATTTTTTGGAAGGAATGTCTGGGTAAAGCTTGTATCCTCTTGGGTTTTTTTCCTTCTTTCTTGGGATATTGAGTACTATGTTATTCAAGGACTTCAGGAATAGCTAGGGCTGGAGGCTTGCAAGCTTTCATTCCTCCCAAAGTGATCTGATCCAAGATAGTGTAAGGGCCAAAATGATCTGAGCCAGGCTAATGTATTTGTACTTGATTGGGTTGACAATATAAAACCATTAAATGTTTTTAGGTGGTAGTAGATATGCATGATTAAAGATTATGCTATTTTAGATAGCAACCTTAAAGGTTCTTTTAGCAACAGTTTGATTGATATAAGAGAGGGAGCCTAGAGTTAGGAAGAATAGTTGGGAGATTATTTTAGTAATCCAGGAAGAGGGAATATTCTAACACAATGGCAGTTGGAATGAAAAAGAAATGGTGGATTCCAGAGACAGTAGAATGTATAGAATTTGGGTAGCAATTAGATTTTGGCAATGATGAAGAGAAAAAAGTGTAACATGATAATAATATTTCAAGCTTGGTATAGTGGGTCCATCATTCATTCATCAATTCATGCAATAAATCTATATTAAGTGTCTACTATGGACAATGCTTCTTAATCTCTGATTCGGGTTAATCCCAATTGTCTGCTTTCTCCACTGATGCTTCCAGGCCATTGGGAAGGATTTTAGAGATTATGTAACACTTTCTCTCACCCTGAGTAATGAAGTGCCTTCCAGGTGGCCTACTCATTTGTCAAAACTCTTCCTTTCCATCTAAACCTTAAAGATTATTGCACACAGGGGACAGCTAGGTGGCACAGTGAGTAAAGTGCCAGCCAGAGTCTGGAGGACCCAAGTTTGGTTCAGCCCTCAGACACTTAACACACACACACACAAAGATTATTACACACAAAACAGTAAATCTACTATATACAACTTGCGTTTCCTTTTAAATATATAATAAAGTTATCATGTAATTTTTCTTCTCTCTCCTTTTTTTCTTCCCTCTTCCCTCCCCACCCATCCCCCAGAAATGGCTACCATTAGACACAGATATGAGAGAGAGAGAGAGAGAGAGAGAGAGAGAGAGAGAGAGAGAGAGAGAGAGAAAGAAATCATTCTAAACATGCTGGTATTTATCAATGCTTTCTCTGGATGAAGATAGTGTTTTCCTTCATATGTCCTTTGTAGTTAATTTTGGTATTTATAATGGACAAAATGACATAGTCACTCAAAGTTGTTCTCAAAATAATATTACTGTTACTTCAATATAAGAGTCTCTTGCTTCTGCTCATCTTGCTCTTCATTATTTCTTCAAATCTCTTTGTTTTTCTAAGATCATCAAGCTCATTTCTTATAGCACAGCAGCATTCCATCACAATCACACACTTATTTATCCACCAGAGTCAGGAAGAGTTGGATTCAAGTTACTAACTTCCTGTATGACCTTGGCAGAATCACTTCAACTCTATCCCCAGTCCACTATCTGAGACTATAAATTAGAAAACAGTTGCTAACCTGCATTAATATAGAGAGCTTAATATACCAACTAAACCACAGGTCCTTAACAACAGCAACAACAACAAAAAAGAATGTATGATTATGTTTGGGGAAAACAGAAGTGGAGATTGGATATGTGACTTAAGAAGAGTAGTAAAGCCTGGGAATGGCTCCTAAGAAATTTGAGAGACAACAAAAAAAATGATCCAAAGGATTGTTGAACAAAATCAAGTGCTCACTGAGGTTAGAAAACATGAATTTTTACTCCATACAATCTGCAGTATTTAATTCTCTGGGTCACTGAGCCTGGGGGCAGCAAGGATGAGCAGTTGCAACTGAGTTTCCCAGGGCCAGAGATCAGCAAATTTGAATCAAGTGGTGGATTCCATATACCAGTTATTGCTTCATTAGGTTGGCCTAATTAGGTGAGGTCCAGGCTGGATAAAGAGACAAGAAAGGATGTGATAAAATAGAGTGAGGTAAGTGAATTTGAAAAAAGTGGAGGGACTGGGAGGCCAGGGTTTCTGAAGTGTCATCAAGATGAATGTCAGCCCAGGGTGACTTCTGGTTTGCAACAATGGAAGGACTGGAGGATGATGTTATACTCTACAGTAATAGGGAAAATGGAGGTCCCATGCTTCTCTATATTCATCAAGTTCATCATTTCTTATAACAGCAATAAAACCTCTTTAATTTTTAACTCATAGAAGTCAAAATTTTCACAGGGATTCTCTTCCTTACTATTTTAAATTATGAACAAATTATTATAGATCTTTGGAACTCAGATTATGTGAGACTATTACCAATTAATTAGTTAGGAACACATCCCTTGCAATGAAGTCAAAGTTTTGTACTCTTTTCTATTAGGAACCATCTTCCCACTCAGTGGATAAAGATTGAGAGATACCAACCTTGTGAAAGAATTGGCTTCCTTGAGATCAGACTGCAGAAGGAATTCATTCATAATTTCTCATTGTATGATGGGGAACTAGAGTTAGACTTTTCCATGTACCCTATCACGTTATTGAAGCTACACATAGCAAAGGAGTTTTGATGACTAAAAAGAAAGATTATGGAGCACATTGGTAAAAATAGCTTTCAGGGTTAAGCTTCTGGAGCATGGTGAAGAAAGACATCCAGACAGTCAGGAGCACATACATGCTCAATCTATGGTCCATTTTAAGGTAGAGCCCCCAGCATATTCATGTTTACTTGTTTGTTCCTCCCTGGGACATACAACTGGTTTTGCAGTCTTCTTTTGCTACCTGTGCATAAGTGTCCTTCCCTTCTACTTTCAGCTTTCTCTCATGTGTTATCTTCCACCATTAAAACAATAGAATGTAAGTTTCTTGCAAGTAGGAATTGTCTTTCTTTTGCTTCAGGTTCATACAGTCATAGATATTTACTTTGTTGCTATTCTTGGTTTTAAGACTAACTCTTGGGGTAGGGGGGCAGTGGGATTGTGGGCTGAGCCAAGATGGCAGTATAAAAGCAGGGACTTGCTTGAGATCTCCCCCAAATTCCTCCCAATAACTGTAAAAAATGACTCTAAACAAGTTCTAGAGCTGCAGAAATCACAAAATGACAGAGTGAAACACATCTCCAACCCAAGACAGCCTGGAAATTTAACAGGATGGGTCTATCACACCAGGCTGGGAGTAGAGTGCAGTCCATTGTGGGCCACCCTGGCAGAGACCAGATGAAAGCAAGCCTCAGGGTAGGGAGTCGCAGGCAGCTATGGCAGATTCCAAACTTCTCAACCCACAAACACCAATAATAGCATGCCAGGTCAGTGGGGGAAATCTATGGGACCTGGGTGAAAAAGGAGTGCATGGTCCAGCCCTAGCCCTGGGGTGGTGGAGGTGGCAGCAGCAGCAGCAACAGCAGCTACTTCTGGATCTCTGGGACCAGGGTTGTTGAGAGATTGAGTAGCTGATCCAAATCCCCTTAGTCTTGCAAGGCAGAGTCCTGCCTTGACAGGGAGTTAGAAAGTCAAGTATTTGACGGGGAAGATAAGAAAACAGCATAAAAAAGTCAAATTATGGAATCTTACTTTGGTGACAAAGAAGTTCAAAACATACACTCAGAAGAAAAAAAGTCAAAGCTCCTACATCCAAAGCCTCCAAGAAAAATAAGTATGGGTTTCAGACCATGGAACAGCTCAAAAAAGATTTTGAAAATCAAGTAAGAGAAATAGAGGAAAAATTGGGAAGAGAAATGAGAGTGATGGCAAAGAAAATCATGGGAAAATATTCAACAATTTGCTGAAGGAAGCCCCCCCCCAAAATACTCAAGAAAATAGTACCTTAGCAATAGACTAACCCAAATGGCAAAAGACGTCCAAAAAGCCAATGAGGAAAAGAATATCTTAAAAAGCAAAATTAACCAAATGGAAAAGGAAATGCAAAAGCTCACTGAAGAAAATAATTTCTTCAAAATTAGAATGGAGCAAATGGAAGCTAATGACTTTATGAGAAATCAAGAAATTATAAAGCAGAACCAAAAGAACAATAAAATAGAATGTGAAACAAATGAATGAATGAATGAACAGACAAACAAGCAAATAAATAAATGAAATACAATGTGAACTATGTCATTGGAAAAACCACTGATCTGGAAAATAGATCCAGGAGAGATAATTTAAAAATTATTGGACTACCTGAAAGTCATCATCAAAAAAAGAGCCTAGATATCATCTTTCGAGAAATTATCAAGGAAAACTGCCCTGATATTCTAGAACCAGAGGGTAAAATAGAAATGGTAAGAATCTACTGATTGCCTCTCGAAAGAGATCCCAAAAGAAAAACTCCTAGGAATATTGTAGTTAAATTGCAGAGTTCCCGGGTCAAGAGAAAATATTGCAAGTAGTCAGAAAAAAATAATTTGAGTATTGTGGAAATAGAATCAGGAAAACACAAAACCTAGCAGCTTCTATATTAAGGGATCATAGGGCTTGGAATATCATATTCTAGAGGTCAGAGGAGCTAGGATTAAAACCAAGAATCACCTACCCAGCAAAACTGAATATAATACTTCAGGGGGAAAAATGGACATTCAGTTAAATAGAGGACTTTCAAGCATCCTTGTTGAAAAGACCAGAGCTGAATAGAAAATTTGACTTTTACATACAAGACTCAAGAGAAGCATGAAAAGGTAAACAGGAAAGAGAAATCATAATAGACTTACTAAAGTTGAATTGTTTACATTCCTAAGTGCAAAGTTGATATTTATAACTCATGAGACCTTTCTCAGTATTAGGGTAGTTGGAGGAAAGAGGTAGATAGATAGACAGACAGACATTCTGTAGATAGACAGACAGACAGATACATAGTTAAGGGAGAAAGAGAGACAGAGAGAGAGAGCACACAGGGTGAGTAGAATATGAAGGGATGATATCTAAAAAATTAAAATTAAGGGATAAGAGAGAAATATAGTGGGAGGAGAAAGGGAGAGCTAGAATGAGGTAAATTATGTCACATAAAAGTGGCAAGAAAAAGCTTTCACAATGTAGGGCAAGAGGGGGAAGGTGAGAGGGAATGAGTAAACCTTACTCTCATAGGATTTGGGAATTAAAGAGAGAATAGCATACATGCTCAAATGGGTATCTTAACCTACAGGAAAGTAAGGGGCAAACAGATTGGAGAGAGGAGATAATAGAAGGGAGGGCAGGTTGGGGGAGGGAGTAATGAGAAGCAAACACTTTGGAAAAGTTCCAGGGTAAAAGGAGAAAATGGAATAAGTAGTGGGGGGGGATAGGATCGAGAAAAATATAGTTAATCTTTCACAACTATAACCATTATGAAAGTGTTTTACATAACTACACATGTATAACTTACATTGAATTGCTTGCTTTCTCAATGAAGATAGATGGGTAGGGGAAAAGGGAGAGAATTTGGAACTCAAAATTTTAAAAACAAATGGATTTTACATGAAACTGGTAAATAAGATATAGGCAATGGGGTATAGAAATCTATCTTACTCTATGAGAAAGTAAGGAGGAAATGATTAAGAGGGGAGGAAGAGGATAGAAGCGAGGGCAGACTGGGGAAGGGGTAATCAGAATGCATGCCATGTTGGGGTTGAGGGAGGGGAGAGATGAAGAGAAAATTTGGAGCTCAAATCTTATGGAATGAATGTTGAAAACTAAAAATAAATAAATACAAAATGGAGAAAAAGATTAACTCTCTATAGTCAATAGATATTTTTAGAAACTTGATTTTCTACCTCACAAAATTTTTGTTAAGAAAACATTTTGTAAACTTTAAAATGTTATAGGATGTGTTAATAGTATTTGGAATTTAATTATTTGAGTCTTAATCAAAAGAACAAGGTGCATAGAGTTATTTGCTCTCTAAATCCCCTCCTAATCTGTACTCTCAAATTTCATATGCTTCTATGGTAATCTAAATTAGAATTAATTTAGCTTTTATTACCCACTTGTTCTACCCAAAGTTGTGAGACACATCTAGTCAGAAAAAAGCATAATTATGAAGTAGATGGATTTGTTTTTAGTGCTTACTACTTTCTACCTTACAGGTTTTCTTCTTGTGACACTCAGTACCCCCTGGCAGACACCTTATTCTCCCTAACTACCCAGGGTCTCTGCCCACCTAAATCTGCCCTTTTCCACACCATATTCTTCAACTTTCCCAGTAGCTCTTTTGCTCAACAACCCATCTCCCAGGTAAAAATATACTATAAAGAGCCTAGTGTCCTTATAGCTCATATCTCCCAGGCCTTCTCAAGAGTGGAAACTAGGCTTTATAGGTGCTGACAAGTTGGGTCCTACACTATTGAAGTCCCACCTTCTTTGTGTTTTCCTGAAGGCTCCAGTTCTCAGTGATCTCTCCCCTATATTTCTCTAGGATTTAGTATCCACAACTCTCATTTGTCACATATTATATACCACAAACTATTACTGTTCATCCTTTCTATGTATATACCTTGTCCCTCTAACATGATTACAGTGGAAGGAATTATGTCTTATACTATACACTCAATTGTTTTTTACATTATTGGTGAGAATGGTAAGGAATTCAATTAAATTTAATTCAACAAGCACATATCAAATTTCTGCTGTGCACAAGACATCATACTGAATTCTGGGACTTCAGAGTCAAAAATGAAACAGCCTCTGCCATCAAGGAGCTGTAATGCCCTTTGAATGAAGAAATAAAGGAATGAAAAATGATGGAATAAATGATTCAGATGACAAAAATGTGTGTAGAGAAAAATCAGTGCTTCAGTCTAAAATCCCTGTTTGGTCATATATTTTAAAATAAAAGCATCTTATCTTTTACCTTTACTGAAGGGAAAAATTCTTTAAAATAATTAATAATAATAATTATAATTACCAGTTCCTGAGTTGTGTAGTGCTGAGTTTTTAAAACACTGCTGCTCTTCTCATTGGTAGTTTTCCACACAGTTTTGTTTGGAAATTAAATAATAATTGGTTTTCACAAAGGACTCTGAACTTTGGAAAGTATATACATCGCTTCATTGTGCAAACAGTTCTGCTAGCCATAAAGTATACACTTATTTTAGGGTAACTCACCAAAGCATGGAGTATTCTTATTTCAGAGGCAGATAGATTGGAGTCATGGTTTTTGACAATACATTCATCTCTTACTCATCTCTCACTAACTGAAGGGAACAATGATTCAAGGTGATGGGTAGGCTGAAAAAAATCATCAATATTTGGCTTTCTTTAAGCTGTCTTATATTTACATTGTTAAGTGTTTTGGATCTCAGGGTTCTTCATGCTGAAAGCAAACTATTAAGATAGTAACTTCAAGTGTTTCCATTCAAGTAATAAGGAAGTAATAGTCCCACTGTACTCTGCTCCTGTAGGAATTCATTTGGATTGTTGTGTTCATTTCTGGCCACCATAGTTTAAGAAGGGCATGGATAAGCTAGAGTCTGTCCTGTATGGCAAATGGCCTTGATGGTGTGTTATGATGATCTGCTTAAGGAAATGGGCTTGTTTAATTAGAGAAAAGGAGACTTGAGGCTGGGGTACATGGTAACTGTCTATAAGTGATAGAAGTGATGTTATATAGAGAAAGAATTAAATGTGTCTACTTTAGCTCCAAAGGACAATACTGGGAGTAATGGGTAAAAAAAATAATGCAAAAAAGAGGGGACGATTTAGGATTGTTTTCAAGCAAAACTTTCAAATAATGAAAACTCTCCAAAAGTAGAATGGGCTGCCTCAAGAGATGGTAGGATTCCCCCACTCTTCTTGGAAATCTTCAAGCAGAAGCTAGACACCCACTTGTGGGATATGGGATGGTAGGGTGTTCCTTTTCGTATAGGTGAAACTAAACTGCCTTTTATGGTCTCCTCCAGCTTCTTATGATTCTCCCTCCTAATGCCATGCTGAGAACAAACAGGATCACCAAATAGAGTGACAAATAGCCAGCCTAAAGCCAAGCTCTTTTTTCCAACTTGCTGATTCCTACATACTCCATGGGGAGGGTATTGCAGTTATCACAATGACTCCCGACAGGCAACATAAATAAAAATCCCATTGCATCAACAAAATATTTCATTAAGCAAGAAAAGAAATACTGCAGTCTTTTCCATTCCCGTGTTTGTTCACATCACTTTTTATTTGTATTGAGTCTCAACTTTATTCTTTAAATTCATAATGTCTTTCCCCTTCTAGATTTCTAAGTGCCATCCTTCTCTTTCAAAGATCTGTTGAAATAACGTCACTTTTTTTGACGATTTCTCTAAATGGGAAATGGACAATTCTCCTTCATAAGTACAGGAAACTAACTACAGGCCAAAATCCAAGAAATGTATGGGTTCTATATGTTATAACTATGTATTTCTGTATGTGTGTGCATGTGACTGTGTGCGTTTGTGTGTATTCTGAACAGCAAATTGTCTTTGGTGTCATCTAGATGCATATGTATGCATTTATCCTACTGAACAAATTCAATTCAACTAACTTTTAAAATATCAATTATGTACAAGGCATTATGCTTGACACTGAGGTTATGAAGACAAAAATAAAGCAGTTTCTATCTCTAAGGAGTCTACATTCTTGTATTCATTTTTAAGTGCTAGTTAAAACCATAGAAATTTTAGACCTGGAAGAAACCTTAAAAATCCTCTAGTACAATCCCTGCATTTCATAGATGAGGAGAGCAAGTCTTGGAGAATGTAACTGATTTGTACAAGGACATACAGTGAGTAGCATACATAAGATTTAAACCACATTGTCTGACTCAAATCCATTCAATGCACTGCTTCTTCATATTATTCTTTTCTCTCAATATTCAGTCTTTCCAAATAAGTTGAGTATTGAACCACTAAAGCAGGATGGCATATTCCTGGATAGGTCAATATCTTATCAAATGGGCCAATGGAATACCAAAATGTCAGGAACCATGTTAACTTCATAGGGCATCCACATATGTCTGGACACTTACTGACCACTGCTGAGTAATATTCAGCAAAATTCTCCCACATAATCTTATTTCCCATGTAGACTGATGAGTGTTACAAATATTCAGCACAATTCTAGTATCTCATTCCCATCTCAAAGGATGGAGCAAATTATTATGGAGCCAACATGGAATAGTTAACAGGGCACCAAAGCCACCATCCAAGTTTTGTATTTATCAGCTATTGGAAAATAAGTACTACATGGATTAAAACTGTCTTTCAATAGGCATTTGGTATACAGAAAATGGGAAATGGAGGCTGTAGGAATGGAAGCAAATTTGCCTTTGACTCCAGAGTGAAGCAGTTGACATTACTCATTCCCAACATTCAAACATTCTACAATTTCTAATTTTTGTTTTATATACAAAAATCTGTTTAAAAGTGGGTGTACTTAAATTATAGAAAAAGAATATGCATTTCCAAATGAATACTAGGAAAAACACCCACCTACTGTAAAATATTATCCTTCTTCTGCAGCATTAGGCTTTCTTCCTTTCATAATTTTAATGAAGCATTTTTATTCTAGTGGTAAAATATTCATAATGCTCATTGGAATTCAAGAGATTAAATTTTGTACAAAATTATTATACTGCAGTATGGGTAACTAATTAAAGGTTTTTTTTAAGTTAATGAGATAGAGGGAACTTAGTTGTCATAATTAAATAAGGAGGAGGATTGATGGCTAAGTAAATTCACAAGAATCTTTCACTTTGGATAAGATAGATTCAATTTTGTCAACTTAGTCTATCACTGAATGAAAAGTAATGAGTAGAAATAAAGGCAATTAGTAGTCTGTTTTGGAATCTGACTTTGGAATTTTGTTCATTTTATTGTTAAGTAGCAAAGATTTATTTAAAATATCAATGGAGAAGTGTTAATGAACTCAATTATTTAAACTTCTTTTAAAATTTACTGTGTAATACATGGCTCCATTCTCTGGGATTGATAGAGATCCGGGGAAAGGAAGTATATGGGTGTTGGTCCAATTACTACCTTGCTTATCAGGAATCATTTATCTGATAGCATCAAGAATTTTTTAAAAATCCAGCTTGAGAATCATCAAGTAAAAAGACCTCAAAGCTATCAAAGTAGCTATCCCAAAATCTATACATGAAAGCTGTTGCACTTTATTTATAGAGTCCCTTGAGCCCTCACTCACTGTCTATTTTGATAACCCAACAAGTTGACCAAACTAATTTCCACATATTCATCATACTAAAAACATTAAATCAGCAAGAAGGTGACAGAATGGATTACACCGATACTCAAAAGGTTTGTGATCCAATCAGTTAGGATCCCCTCCATAGATGCAAATTACAACTCATCCGTGCTTCCCAACACTGTGTAATTCTTACCTATATTCTCCCTTTAATTTTGCCACATAACCATTGTCCTCATCACCCTCCTCACTTTCTCCCAATACCCCAAAGGTTCTAATGGAATGTTCTGCTCGTCCATTTATCATCACTTGCTCTTTCCACATAATTAGCCCCACTTCCCCTTCTTTCATGCAATTTCTCAAAGGAAGATTTTACTCTTGGTCTTCTTCATGGTTCCTTGTTGGCTATATGTTGTAAGCTAATAATTACTCACCATGCAATTTTCCACTCTGGGCACCTATGTAACACAGTGAATAGAGTGATGGATCTGGAGTCAGGAAGACCTGATTTCAAATCCATCCTCAGATGTTTTCTAGCTGTGTGACCCTAAGCAAGCCACTTAACCTCTGTTTACCTCAGTTAAACTACAAAAGGGGAATAATAATGGCACTTTCCTCACAGAGTGTTGTGAGGAGCAAATGAAATAACATTTGTAAATCACTTAGCACAGGGCCTGGCATATAATAGGTGAGCTATAAATACTTATTACTTTCCCTTCCCCCATTGCCTTCTGTGTGCTGTTTATCTTCAGGTCTTTGGAGGAAGTTGTTTTACACACCTTATCACAACATTCAACAACACCAGGAAGATGTTAGCCTAGATGCTTTCTGGGTTATTTTAGTCTCCTCATTGTGAAAATTAATATATGTTAATTATATTAATTTATATCATCACAATTTCTGTAACTTAACTTCTGGATAAAATCATTATAGCCAGCATCAATATCCTTTTCATTGTGTATTTACTATTTTTATTTTAATAACATTTAAATAGCTCAAATTCAAATATATTAAATTACAAGTCATAGTTTTTCTTAGTATCATTATTTTAATTGTTGTACATTTTGATCATAATTGTGACAATAGTCTAACTGTAAACCTGACTTGTTTAGTTTCATGGTTTATTCAGTCTTATGGATAATTCTTTGTTTTTAAAATAAAGGTTTAGGAATAAATGGTCTCTGAGGTCTCTTCTGGGTCTCTATATAGGATCCTAAAATTCAGACATAACTCTCATGGCATCAGTAAAAAGTCTTTTTCTATCTTTTAAAATGTAGGTAGTTTCAATCTTTGTGATGTTATTTAGTACTTCCATGTCCAGTGCCAACCAATTCTTTTTCTTTTTTTAAAGGAAATTTTTCTTTATGTACATATGTAAAGATTCTGTATTATCTAAAACATTTATCTTTTCTCATTTCTTTCCCTTGAACCACTTTTCCACATATATTTCTCCCTTTTCCCACCTTTGCAATGAAGTCACCAAATATCAAAATACATGTTGATTTATGTTTGTCAAGTCTGATCAAGCTATTCAGAGAATTTCTCTTCTATTTCATCCTCAGGATCTGATTGATGTTGGTGCATAAATTTCCATTATTTCCATGATGGTATTTTTTGTAAATACTTATTAATACTGTAATAAATGATGACTCAATGTCCCATGAAATAATATTGCTTGTAGTCTTTGGGCCTACTTATATATATAAAATCCATTTACCAGCTCCTTTCTTCCCTTCTCCAAGGAATACCTATAACCCATCATCACATGCAAAGAAAATCAGTGGACAGGAAATTTTGAGATTTGCCATAAAAGATAGACAGGCTACCAAAAATATATAGAAATCCTCCCATATCCTTTGTTATTTCACTTCAAACACTGCTTATAGGAAGAAATCCTATGCTATTGATAGGATGACTATGTTGCCAAAATTGTGGTTTAGGGTATACTTATATTCTGCTTTTTTTCTAAGTTTGCAGGGGACAGGACATTTTAATTCCAATTTTTAGCACTTATTTTGATGTGGGCCAATTTTAATAATGACTAACTATAGAGGATTACCTTAGAAGGGGTATCTTTCTGCATACCTGTCATCATTACTTTAATTCTGCCTACATTACTCTCTGTGTCTTTGTGCTGGTTACCTCCTCCCCATTCCTGTAATTCTTTCCCTCCTCATGTCCACCTCCTAGAATCCCCAGTTTTCCTCCAGGCTCAGCACAAATAACACTTGATACATGGAAACTTTCCTGAGCCCCTACCTCTGAGCTGCTGGTGTCTCTCTACCTTCCCATGACCTTATATTTATTTCATATGTATTTTAAACATAATTGTATAAAACAGGTTGACCTGATTATTCCCAGATCTCTTAACATGGAGGCACCCTAAAATGAAACCTCTTATAGTAAGCATGCCTTCTTCAACAGAAAGTAAGTTCCTTGAGGACAGGGTTTGATTTTTCATTCTGTCTCATCAGCAGCTAGCACAGTTCCTTACACATTGTACCAGATGCTTGTTTATTGGTGGGTTTTGAATTTTCCTTCTGAATATCAGAGATACATAAGTAATTAATTTTCAGTAATTTTTTAAAACTGAACAAATGGGGCGGCTAGGTGGCGCAGTGAGTAAAGCGCTGGCCCTGGAGTCAGGAGGACCTGAGTTTGGTTCCAGCCTCAGACACTTAACCCCACACAAAAAAACTAGCCATATAACCTTGGGCAAGTTACTTAACCCCAATTGCCCTCCAAAAGGCAAAAAAAAAAAAACCTGATCAAATGATACCTCCCCACAAGTTTAAATGAAGTTGATATTATATGTAAATATAATGGTTTATGGAGTTTGGGAAGTCTCTGATAACACTGTAAATATCCTTTGTTGAATTAGCAAAAACTGAAAAATGGATAGAATTGGTCTCTTGGGCTACCACTGGAGTCTGTAGTTTCTAAAATTGTGATTAATAACAATTTATGGAAACTGGTAGTTTCTGGGAAGCATAAGAGCTAAAGAAAAAGTCTAATTCTTAATGGTTCCCAGGAGGCTATCTGTGAAAAGAGGGTCCGGTAAAATTGTTTCGCATCTCAAGGACAGGAACCTTCTTAGGGGCTAATTTCTATTGGTCTAGAGGAAGACATGTTTTCTAGATGAACTAACAGAAGAATTGTTCCTCCCCACCTCCTCTCTTTTTATCCTTCCGAGAAAAAAAGACAGTAACATTAAGGGCCTCTTTCTATCTCTCTCCAAAATGGGGGTTTTTAACCATTTAATCTGGATTTTGCAAACTTGTTTTTTTTAAGTTATTTCAATGTAATTTGTTTCCTTTATCATCCTTTGTATTCATTGTATTTTGTTAATTTAAGAACATTAATGTGAGAAGAGCAATGTCTAAGCAGATAGAACACTGTCCTTGGAGTCAGAAAGACCTTTGTTTAAACATGCTTCAAACACTAGCTGTGTGACACTGGGCAAGTCACTTTACCTCTATCTTCCTCAGTTTCTTTCTTTTCCTTTTTTTTTTTTTTTGCTTTTTGGAGGGCAGTTGGGGTTAAGTGACTTGCCCAAAGTCACATGGCTAATAAGTGCATTAAGTGTCTGGGGCCGGATTTGAACTCAGGTCCTCCTGACTCCAGGGCCATGCTCTATTCACTGTGCCACATATCCACCATTTGCCTCCGTTTCTTTATCTATAAAATGAAAGTAATAATCATAACATCTACTTCCAAAGGTCTTGATCACAATAAGATGAAATAATAGTTGTAAAGCACTTTACAAATCTTAAAGTGTTGTGTAAATGTTATTATCATTTTAATTATAATATTACTATTATCATGGAGTAACATAAGTTACACCAGATTGCCAAAAAGGTCAGTAATACAAAAAAGCTTAATAACCCCTACCTAAAAATTTTGTAACTTTCAGTTACCCTTCCACATCTCAACTTTCCCCATTGTGATTTTAATATATCACAGGTTGGCATAAGAAATTAAATGGGAATTTTTTTTTGGGGGGGGAGTTTTGCAGAAGCAGCAGATGACATGCAAAGGCTAGCAGATACCACAGAAAAAGTTTAAAAACTCAGAAATGCACAATATATTCATATAATATTATATAACATCAACATGTTTTATCTTTTAATACCATAATAATTCATACTTCTCTGATACAAAGGGAGGACCAAAATTTTTTATGTGGATTTTCCAGATCCCTGAAGTACTGCACCACTAACCCCCATGATGTGGATAATAACAGGGCTGTTATTGTTTTGTTTTTTTTTTTCACATGTTTTGTTTTTGTTTGCAAAGGTTGGAAATGGAATTAACCTAGAGTCATGGGAAATTTTCACAACAGAGATTCCCTCCTTCCATATATCTATATATCTATATCCATATGTCTATAGATATGTGGATATAGATACGTAGATTTTTTAAAATTTGCTTTTAATTTACAACATTCAGGTCCACAATCCCATGCGTTTCAAATTTTCTTCCCTTCTCTCTCCTCCCCCCCGCCCCCCTCCTGCAATGGTAGCATGCAATCAAATATGGGATCTACAAACACCTTCACATTAAACATTAGTCAGGTTGTAAAGAAGGATTATAACCAATTGAGTGAACAATGAGAAAGAGGAAACAAAATAAAACAAGAAAAAGAGAGAGAGCAAGTGCTTCAATCTGCATTCAGACTCTATAGTTCTTTCTCTGGATGTGGATATCTCTTTCCATCATGAGTCAAATGATATGATGGTATACTTGGTATTTGGAGTTCAAATTTTTAAAATATTGAATGTTAAGATTGTTTTTACATATAATTGGAAAAAAACAAAACATTATTCATAGAAAAATATCAACAATTTGTGATTCTACCATTGCTTTATGATGTACCTTGGATGGTAAATCCTATTATCTTGGTACTTTGGCTTTTCAGTATCAGTTGATTTTGTAAATTGATTTGGATTGAACTTTGTTTTCATCATTAAAACAAAAAATTAAATTGATAATACTTAGATCTTATTTAACACTGAAATCTAGCTCATTCTGCAAACTTCCTGTTCTCATAAAATTTAGCTAGGAAGTAGAAGGCTAGGATTTAATTTGATCAGGCATTTAATAAGCACTTACTGTACAAAAGACACCGGGAATGCAAAGAATAGAGAAATATCCCATCTTCAAAGAACTTCCATCTAAAAATGGAGGATATCATACAAACAGTTATGTACATGTGATCTGCTTATACTGTAAATGGCAGTGGATCTCAGAGGGAAGGCACTAGCAATGAATAAGACCCAGAAAGGCCTCTTGCAGAAAGGAGGGAAAAATAAGTGTGCGTGCATGTGTGTGTATGTGTGTACACATATATATCTAGGTACACATACACATATTTACGTGTGTGTATGCATACATATATATATATATATATGTCTATGATAAGTTCCTATGATGTGCTAGGCACTTTTTTTTTAAGCAAAGATTTTCTCACTTAATCCTCACAACAATTCTATCAGTTTGTGGCTATTGCTATTATCCCCAAATTACACTTGAGAAAACTGAGGCAAACAGAGGTTAAGAGATTCACCTAGGAAGCTAGGGCCATGCAACTTGTAAGTGTCTGAGGCTAAATTTGAACTCAAGTCTTCCTGCCTCTAGACCCAGCACTCTTTCTTTTGTACTATTAGATGCCTCTGTCATCTGAACTGAATTTGAAGAAAGCCAGAGAAGCCAATAGCCAGCAGCAAGGAAGGAAACATTCCATTCAATTAAACAAGTATTTAGGGACTACTGTTTTGTCAGGAATCATCAGGTACAATGGATACAAAGTCAAAAATGAGTCTCCTCCTTGCCCTTCAGGAGTTTAGATTCTACTTAAATATCTAAGTGACAAAAATGGGGATTGTGGCTTGTTTGTTTCTTTGTATTTGCTCAAAAAAAATTTGGGATTTCTGTTTCCTAAATACACAATCCTCTTGGAGAAGCCCAGAATTTCTTAGTGACACTTATGCCCCATTCCAAAAACCTGGTTTGGGCTGCTTTGGTGGTAAAAGCAGCATAGTTTTATGGCCATGGGAACTATAGGTAGGTGTTGTATTGAGAATTTCCTGAGACTCACCATCATACTTTATCCATATCCCCAACATCATTTTTATTACACTTTAGAGTTCACCTTTTTAAGCTGAATTATTTTGGGGGCATCTAAAAAAAGTATTTCAGATAGTAGAAATTAAAATTAAAGGTAATAACAATGTTGAAAATTCTGTAGTCATGGAATATTTTTGGCTTAGCCTAAATGTGAAAGAGAAATAGTGTGGCTTAAGGGTTAGATAGATTTCTCTCTAACTACCATAGTGTTTAGGTATTAAATAACCCACTCGATAAATGCAACCTACTTATTCCTATCTCCAATTTCTATCAGTGATTATGGCTTCTAGGTTGGTTCATGTTTTATTCATGATTATACATTTAATTCTTGTCTAATGTGCTTTGTACCAGGATACTTTATACCAATCTAAAAGGAATAAAAACCTGGAAGCTGAGGGATAAATATAAAAGGCTTAGGATGTTACTGCTCTTTCTTACTCTTATCACCCATCATGGTCAACTCTTTGAGAGACTGGAGTATTTGACTTACTGCACATCAGTGTTAGATGTGCCTTACCTTCAGATCATTTCAGCATTTTGCAAGCACTTTGGTTCTGTCTTTAACAATTTACCTTGTCCTTACATCAAATATATGAGTTTATTTCTTTTCAAATGCTGGAAAGGAGGCAGTGATAGACAGGGATTGTGACAAAGAAGCATTATTTGCAACCCAAACTTTATTAAATGTTTGATTTTATCTGTTATAGAACATGAAAAGCAGCGGTTATGCAAGAGTACCGATTATATGAATTTGCATTTCAAAGTAAAATGGTTTTATAATGAATATGTGCGAGAGCTCTCTGCCTTCAAAGATGCTGTTCCTGAATACTCTTTGTAAGTAGTGATTTTTCACCCCTAAGTTTTGTTCTCAGTACACAGAGCTCCAGTTCACTTTAGTTCTCCATCACTAAAATTCTTTTCTCATAGTCTTCTTGTGATTGGATAGATTTCAAATATTCAAATTTTAGAAACTATTTGATAGTCTTTCAGAGTTGTTTCTGCTTTGTCTTTTCCATTTGTATTTTTTACAAAAAAAAATAACACTGGAGACTTTAAATGTGTCCAATTTAAATGTGATAATCAGACTGATAGGGAAGACTGGATCACAGTGCTAACAATACAAATTTGATTCCTAAAGAGCTAGAATTTAGGTTGCTCTGGAGTTGGAGAGGCATATATGAAATCCTTTATATTATCAGATTCTTTCCTTATCTTTGCCATATACCAAGGTACTTAGTGTCAACCTGAAAGTTTGGTTAAAGGAGGCAAACAGATCAGATGATATGTAAATCTATATTGTTTATTCCATATAAGTAGCAAAATACATACATATATGGAGCCAGATAAAATCTGACTGCCTGAACAAAAGAATGAGAACCTTAAATATATTTAAGAACCATCCAAATGCAGGGGGGGGATATTTCACTCAAATTTATAATCTCCATGAATGTTTGATCATGGTATGAGAAAGGAATTTTCTTAATGGAATAGGTGGTAAATACAATAAAATAAGAGAGTTGACAAAGTGTTGATTAAAATTATGACCCAGGATATTTGTGTTTTCTTTACCATTAACATTCCATACAATAGTATATGTCTAAAAAATATTACAATAAGAAAAATCCCATTACTCAAGGTAGTGTCTCATATTAAGGATCTTAGCCTTAATGGCCATAAAGTCAGTCCCATCTGGCCTTGTTGACATAGGAAGAATATTCTCTGAGTTTGCTCAGAGAACAAAGAAGCTGTTAGGCCCAGGCTCTTCTTCTGGTTGATTAGTTCAGGCTCTGGCTCTTATTGGGGGTTCAAAAATGATATTAAATAATTATCATTAGATAATCAAACTTTTTCACAGTAATTTTTTAAAAATAGACTATCCAGAAAATCCATTAAAACTTTCCCATGCGGAAAAGGGGTAGAATGGTATTTAATAAATTTACAGTGTTTTCATTTTTATGCAACTACCATTTTGAGTGTACTCACTTTGAAAACACACTTTAAAAAAAACAATACTAAAAAATAAATAACCTTAAAGCTTAATTATATACAAATGAATTGTTTCTTATGGTCCACACTATTAACCAAATGAAGTTTTGTTTTGCTTTTTTAAGATGGTTTGAGCCCTTTGTCATTCAGTGGCTTGATGAAAATGAAGATGTGTCAATGGAGTTTCTTCATGGTGCACTAGGAAGAGATAAAAAAGATGGAGTAAGTTTAATTTCCTGTCTTCAAATTAATTATTATCACAAAAAAAAGTTGTTTTGATACATAAAAGTTGTTTCCTCCAGAGTGAAAAATTCCTTTACCATTAGTGGAGAATTAAAATTAAATGATTAGTGACGAGTCTGAACAACTCCTATTATTTTTAAAATAAATAACACAAGGCAGTGGGGTATAGTGAATAGAGAACTATTCTCAGTCAGAAAAATCTTTATTCAGGCTCTGCCTCTAACATATACTGACTGTGTGACCCTGGGAAAGTCCCTTAACCACTCAGTGTCCTAGGCAACTCTCTAAGACTCTAAGTTGGAGAAAAGGTACCATAATTTCCATGATCATTAACCTAAATATGAACTGAACACTTGAAGCTAAAGACATTAGATTCCCAAGGCCCCAATCCCAGAATCCTAAACATAGAAATCTCATATAACTTGGCTGAGATCCCAAGATGGAGACAAGTGACCTTCCCAATCTACTTGGAGCAAATTTCATGACCATGACTTGCCTCTGGTTTAAATGTAAGCATTGGAGAACATATTGGGATATTCTAATACCACCTTTTATAGCCCCCTGTTCAGGAAATACTGAAATGATACATAACCAAGATCTCAGTCCAGCAAAAAAGAGATTTCAAATAGCATAAGCCTTCCCTATTTTATTGGATCTGCAGAAGATTGGCTGCTTTGAAAGCAAGCATTTTATTACAGTGGGATGGAGTTGGATGATGTAAGATTCAGCAGTTAATGAATAATGATGAATCCACTGTCTCAAATGTGCCAGCTTATTAGAATGGTTTCTGCTTTCTCCTTTCTCAGTTCCAGCAGACCTCAGACCATGCCCTCTTCTCTTGCTCTGTGGTGGATGTCTTTGCACAGCTTAACCAAAGCTTCGAGATTATTAAGAAATTGGAGTGCCCTAATCCTGAAGCATTATCCCATTTAATGAGAAGATTTGCAAAGGTAGATTAAAAATGGTCAATCTCTTTCTCATTTCTGGGTCTGTGAAATTTCCTCATTTTCTTGACTACTGCATAAATAATTCTGTTGTTTTGCGGCATCTGAGGCAACAGTCAAATTTCAATTTCTTTCACATGGCATAGTATCAACAACTTTAGTTGTCTTCAGTTTTGTCCCTCAGCTTCACAGAGGCATATTTCTGTGCTCTATACTTGCCATTTTAACATTATTCCTGTTCACATTCCTAAGGAGATTATAGTGAATAGTCCCATTTTTCAGAGATGCAACTTCCCATTTAGAAGAAAGTTTCATATTTCTGTCTCAATGAAATATGTTTATTAAGAGGACCATGCAGTGTACTACTATGCAGAAACTGTTGGACAAGGAGTTGGGGGGTCAAGTCTTAGCTCTGTTAGAATCATATAATTTGGCTTTCCTGATCTCATTCAGATGACTAGTGATAGAACCATGACTTGAACCCAGATCTCCTAACTTCCAGTCTATTCAATACTCTTTGCACTCCCCTCTATATTTTCTTTTAGAAGAAAAGTTGTGTTTGTCCTTCAGTTTCCTTATTTGTAAAATTGAGATCATATACTTAAGGTTTCTATTCAGCTCACTTTTTGTTCTTCTTTATGGGAAGCAAACACACACACACACACACACACACACACACACACAGACTTATCTGAAAGCCCCTGAAAGAGCTTACAAGTCATTGAGGAACAAGACAAATGCACAAAATAATAGCAGTTCATATATAATTTTGCTAAAATTAGTGGTATAAAAATATAAGCACATAATAGGGGGAAAATGTCTTCCAGCTATAAAAGTTTGAGCCTTTATTGCCCAGGTAAAGAAAAGAGAAAAGGTAATCCAGGACAGAGAAACAGAATGAAGATATTAAAAATTGAAATGATCATGACCTATATGGAATTGGCTTCACTTGAGCTGAATGTTTGTGTAGGTAACTAGCATTAATACTTGATATTTACATAGTACTTTAACACTAGAAGGAATAGGTATGTGGATTAATGAAAAAAAATGTGCTTGGTCCCTCAAAGTAGTGGTGTCAAACTGAAATAGAAAAGAGAGACCACTAAACAGTACATAGGGATCACTGCAGAGTGCATATTGACTTAGAAAATAATGTAAGTATGTGTATGCGTGTATGTATATACATATGTATGTATATACAAAAATTACTGCATCAATACATTAAAATCAGAAAGGATATGTTTTAATCTGTTTCTAGCCCCACTTGGGAGTATCATGGGCTATATGCAGCCAATGGTTTGATATCACTGCTGAAAAGTATTCTTAAGGATTATAAACAGTCTTCTAACATTATCTTATCTGATCTTTTGGAAGACCCAAGGAGGTAAATACCTCAGTTCCCAGAGGTACATGGAGGTAAATCTGTCAAATACTTATTTAACCTAAGAGGAAACTGAGGTTCATAGAGAGTAGTTAAGTGAATTATCCAAGATCATTCAGAAATGAAATTCCTTCCTAGCTCCTTATCTTGTGATAATTCTATTATATCATATTGGAAAATAGGGTTGAAGAACTAAAGTGGGTATAAATTATGGAAAACTTTGACAAGCACATTGAGGAACTTGAATTTGAGATAGTGTCATGCAAAGAAAAGAGCACTGAATGTTATGTTTCCACCCCAATTCTACCACATTGTTAGCTGGGTGACCTTGGACAAATTTCTAGACCTCTCCATTTCTCAGACTTCTCATCTCTAAACAGGGGTTATGATACTTATCAATACTACTTACCTTATAGGCCTGCTGTGAAATTAACTGACATAGAAGGGGTTTTATTAGCCATATAAGTGGTTTATTAATGTAAACGACTATGACTATCTTAGAGACATTTGGGAGTCATTAGCCATAGTAAGGGACTGACAGTAAATGGAAACTAATTAGGAATGCAGGTTTCATAGACCTTTTCTTGATTCAAAGGGCATAGTGTAGTTCAGTGAGCTAACCAGTGACTGGGAATCTCATAGAATCTTCAGGGAGTTTTCATCTGAAGCCTATGTTTTAATCTGAGAAGGAACCTTTTGTCCCTTAGTTTTTATGCCTGTAAAATAAGAAGCATGCTCCTTTGCTCTTATATGATGACCCCAAAGCATTTATTTAGATGCAACTTGAGAAGGGTTTTCTAGCCAGCAGATGTTTCCTGATTTGTAACACACAGATGTTCATGCCACTCCCTCTGCAAGATAAACTGTAGGGGAAAGAATCATTCAAAAAAAATCTAAAAGTAAGTCTCCTGATTAGCAGCTGAGTTCAGGCTGTGTGCCAGGAAGAGAAAGAAATGGAGTAGTTGCATGTGAATCCCTATGACACAGAGTAAAGAACATTTAACCGGTAATTAAAGGGCCAGCACTCTTGGCCTGGCTCTGCTGTTCAGTACTTTGGTCATCTCAGGCAAATCATCTGACCTCTCAAGATCCCACCCAGTTTCTTCAACTGTAAAATAAGAGGATTTATTAGATTCTTCTTGAGGTCCTTCTCATTTATAAATTTTGAAGTCTCGAAAGTCAGTTGATCCATGAGCATCATTTATTAAGTATCAGAAACTATGCCCAGAACTGGAAATTCAAGGACTAAAGTGAGAGGACCTGTACCCTCCAAGTGCTCATATTTTATTAAGGGGTTAAAATGTATTTTCAGATAATTAAATATGGGTACTTAACAAAAGAGTATCACATATTATTCCCATAGTCTTATGTTCTTCTTGGTTGGAACAGATTTATATTTCTGAAAGATGAACAAATAAAGTTATTTATCTTTATATTATATTATGTTATGTTATGTCATATTATGTTAATTATATTTATTACTATATAGTATGTTTAATATAGTATATAACTACATTAAATTCAACACATTCAGCTCAGTAAATGTTTTGTAAGTATCTATTGTGTTTATTACTCTGTGATAAGTCTGGATGTGAAATTTAGATAAGATATAGTGGGGGAGCCACAGAAGATTTCTGAAAGGAGGAGGGGTATGGCCAGATATACATGTATAATGACTATATTTTTAAAGAAATTATAATAGTACCTAAACCACACTGCAATGTAGGAGACTGGCAATGGGTTATGTAGAGCTGACTAGGGTGTTTTAACATGATTTTTATAATGATAGTGCATCTATATTATTTAGGCCTCATGTACCAAAAAAAATTTTGCTCAAAGCAAAGTTTCTATTCATGTATCTGAGATCATTTCCATGTATACTTAACATACTTCTTAATAACTTCACTGACAAAATGGGCATGCCTCATTTCAGTCCAAAAAGTAAAGGGATCACATTAGGAGCTGTTTATTCCCTTTTACACATTCTAGCAACAGTGACATTCTTGGTGTTCCTCACACCCAAAACTCTATCTCCTAACTCTAATTCAGTGCCTTTTCGTGGCTTTTCCCTCATCCCTGAAATGTTCTCCCTGCTCCTTTCTTCCTGCCTCCACTTTTGAGACTCAGTTCAAATTTGAACTTCTATAGTAAGCCCTTCTTAGTTCCCTCTGTTGGTCATGACAATCCCTCTGATTTTTTCATGTGTTTATACTGTATATATCATGTATGTGTATACATAATGGTTTGTATCTTGGGTCTCCCATTACCTTGAGAACTGGGACTGTATATTTTCCCCTATATCTCCAGTTCTGATGGTACCTGGCACATAATAAGCTTTTAATAAATGCTAATAGATTAACTAAAATTGGAAAGGACTGTAGGTATTATCTCATCCAATCCATTCGTTTTGTATATGAGGAAACTGAGATCCAGAAAGATGACATGATTTACCCAGATTTACCCATGGTTACCCCATTAGGGAAATGGAGAAACTATATTTAAGCCCAGATCTCTTGATTCGAAATTCCATACTTTGTACTTTATTTGTTCCCTGTTGCTTGCTTCCTTATTGCTATCCCTTTCAAAACAATTGTTCTAAAGCCCTCCTCTGAACCTACTTACCTTTTCCCCTGTGCTTTGTGGAATGCCTGCTCCATAGGTAACAAATTTAATTTTTTCTTAAATCTTTTCCTTTCCTGTCTTCTGGCTTTGACTGCAACCTGGTTCCTTGGTGATGATATAAACCTCCTGTCCTTTACACCACTGGTTGCACTTTCAACTCCTCCCCTACCTCAACTGCAAATCACTGGACAAGATGGGAGCATTGAACTACTGCATGCTCCCCATTGTCATTTCTAGGCTTTCCCTCCACCACCCTCACTCTGTAACCTCTCCTCTTTTGAGGTTCACTCAATTCATATCTACAGCCCAATCAAAATTTTAGTAGCTGTTGTATTCCAACCTCCAAGAAACTCCACTTCTTTCCTTAATGAATTTAGTGCCTAGCTCACAGCCTTTCTCTTTTCAACTCCTGCCTTCATAATAGGGGATTTCAACATATTAATACTTCTCCTAGGTTCCCCATTTCTCAACTTAGTGATTTCACATGACCTATTCTTCTCCCTCACCTCACCTAACCACCAAGATGGTCCTACCCTTTATATCGCCATCACCCATAAATTCACCCCTTCCATGTTCATGAACGCTGAAATTCCCTTTACCTGATCATAACTTGTTTTCATTCCATCTCTCCCTTTGCCTTACAACCTCAAGTGTTTTTCTTCTTCACTGTGACCTCCATTCCCTTGACTTTTCAGGTCTTTTTCAAGCCATGTTCCCTCTACTGATGATTACATTCTCCTTCCTTTACTACCTTGATGAACAGCTTCAACTCCACACTGTCCTCTTCTCTCAAGTCCCTCGCCCCTTTATGCTATTATTAGTACTGCATTGCCAAGCCCCAACTTTCTGTTATCCACATCCATTGCCTTTGCTCTTATTTAACAACTGTTGAACAAAACTGGAAAAAAAATCATAAAATCATGCTGGCTGGATTAATCACAAATTTATGTTATATAATCTCAAATAGTCCAACACTGTGGGAAGCAAACCTTTTATACCTATTGACTCAGAAGCATCTGGTGGTTTAGTAGATAGAGCTCTGGGCCTAGAGTCAGGAAGACATGAGTTCAAATCAAGCCCCAGACACTTCCTAGCTGTGTGACCTAACCTCTTATTGCCCAGCAAAATGAATCTGTTGGAGAAGGAAATAGCAAACCACTCCAATATGTTTGTCAAGGAAACCCCAAATGGGGTCACAAAGTCAGACACAATGGAAATGACTGAACAACAACAATAACAATTGACTTGCTCTCCCACTCACCACCATGACTTTTCCAAACTTTTTTTCATCCATCTTCAAACTTTGTATGGCTTTTCCTTTACCCAACCTCTCGACAGATAAAAACTTTAGTCCCAGACAGGAACTTTAGTCTCTGGAACTAAAGGCAATAAAGATATATAGGTAATTAGCAACAAAGCTAGAATTTAATCATAGGTCTTGACAATGCTTTTAAGATAGATAATAATATATGCTCTCCATCTATTGATAAATAATATTACAGGCAGGATGGTGGAAAAGTAGATAGAGTCCTGAGCCTGGAGTCAAGAAGACCTGAGTTAAAATCTAGCCTTAGACACTTACTAGCTGTGTGACCTTGAGCAAGTCACTTAACTTCTGCCCCAGTTTCCTCAACTATAAAATAGGAATCATGATAGCATCTACCTCACAAGGTTGTTATGAGGAACAAATGGGATATTTGTAAAGATTTTAATATAATACCTGGCATGTAGAAGGGCTATTATTATTATTAACTATTGAATAGAAGTCTAAGAAGTATTTCATTTTTCTTGTTGTTCAGTCATTTTAGTTGTGCGCAAATCTTCATGACCCCACTTGGGTTATTCTTGCAAAGACATTAAAATCATTTGTCATTTCTTTCTCCAGCTCATTTTACAGATGAAGAAACTGAGGTTAACAGGGTTGAGTGACTTTGTCCAGCTGTGTGTGAGCACAGCTACTAAGTATGTGAGGCTAGATTTGAACTCAATCTTCCTTACTCCAAGCCCAGCACTCTATCCACTGAGCCATCTAGCTGCACCTGGCTTTTCTTTTTTTTTTAAAGCAATTGGGGTTAAGTAACTTGCTCAAGGTTACACAGCCAGTTATTTCTGGGTGTGGTGCTAAGTATCTGAGCCCGGATTTGATCCCCAAGTCATCCGGACACTGGGGTCGGTGCTCTTACTTGCTGATCCACCTGGCTGCCCCTAACACCTGGCTTTTCTTAGATGAGAATTAAAATGGGTGGGGATTGGGGTAGGACTGAGGAATGGAGATGCAGCATACATCTTCTGTACTTTCTGGTCATGGGAATTGATGTGATTTCAAGAGGCAATGTGCTATAGTGGATAGATAGTTGATGTCAAAATCAGAAAGACTAGGTTTCATATCTTCCCATCTGTGTGACTATGAACAAACAGCTTATACTCTCAGTGCTCAAGGCAACTCTTGAAAAAGATGGCAAAGAAAGTGCCAATCTACCTTTGTAGAAGGAGTTTTCTCATCCAGAAGCTCTCTATCCCAATACAATCCTAAGTTTAGTCTTTATCCCTATCATATTCTTCCATAAGAATTAACACTTTTGTTTGGAACCTGGGAGAAGCCTATTTATTACATAAGAGAACAAGCACTCAACTCCAAGATGTGTGCTAGCCATTCAGAAGGATTTCTACATTTAGGCATAGAAAAAACGAAGTTAAATAGATACCAGTATAGTTGTTATTATTGAGCAAATTCTATGCAGACCCATTCTCCTCTTAATAGTATTATTTTCTGTTCATAGCACTGTGACCCAAAGGCCTTATCTCACTAATTGCCATAATAATAAAGCAGATGGAATAGCTATTGGTAGTGACAATACCACAACTTAGTTCCCTCCCCCCCCTTTTCTCTTAAAGACCAGCCTTCATCTCAGATCACTCAGGCTCTCATTTATTGGCCAATAATAGGTCTCAGACCAAGCCCTACTTGGTCATAGTTTGGGTCGTGATTGATTGGTTGGTTAGTTGTTGTCCCTCATTGTCAGAGAGGACCAAAATGATATCACTATATCGTGTCCAACTGTGACTTATGAGACAAATAAGAGCTCAGAATGCTCTACCACAGGTCAGGCACAAATACATTTGGTGTGGATACTCCCAATTTGTACATTCTCTGTTTCCTTTGAGCTTTTTCAATTCTGCTTTGCTCAGAGAACTCAGTACCTTCTCTGGTGAGAGTATACCATGCTGAGTGGTCCTGTGCCAGTGTCTCCCATGTGACACAATCAGTTCCAAAGTTCTTCAAAGAGACCTTGAGAGTGTCTTTATATTGCTTCTTTGACCACCATGTGAACACTTGCCTTGTGTGAGCTCTCCATAAAATTATCTTTTTAACAAATATACATTTTGCATTTGAACAACATGGCAAGCCCTGATAAATAAATTGTAAATAGCAATTATTTCTGTTTTGACTAGAAACCCTGAGGGTCTTCCCCTCCAAGATCTCTCACTTGTTTTTAAGAGGTCATTCTTTGCCTCATTTCTTATTCAGTCTTAATTACTGAATAGGCCTTGCCTCAGTCAAACTGAGATCTGTTAAAGACTTTAGCTTGAAAAGGCCAAGGTCTCCCATTGCCTCCAGGAGGGCTTCTCCAGTAGTCCTGATCTATATCTGTCTACTGCATCCAGATGGCTCTGGAGATAAAAGTGAGGCTAGTCACTTTTTGCAGTCCTCACTCACTTAAATCCAAGTCACTGACATATCATGGCATCACCTCCCTGATGTCATGGCCTTCTTCTAGAATGTAGGACAAAGAGCAACCATGTTCAGTCCATTTCTTAAAACATGTTATTGACCCAAAACAGAAAAAAAGATGTTGTTGTTTTAAAAATTGGGAAGTGCTCCTCACCCCACTGTGGCCACAACTTCACTGAGGCAGCTAAGGTGTAATAGTATATTCTATTCTATATCACTTCTACAATTTCTATTGACTGCTTGAATAAATGGATTTGCTTACCATTTCTAATCTATGATGGATTGTCTTTGGTGTAACCCCTATTTAGTATTAAAGCCTTAAGCTGGTGAATGTAAGTCTGACTCTACCTCTTAAAAGCAACCAGGGAAGTGGCTTTCCTTCTACATTGACTCATAGCCCTAGAGCAGAAATATTTGAGAGGGTGCAGATAGACATAATTCTACCCCACTATTCTTCTGGAAGACTGGAACAAAATGTGCTTAAGACAAGCATGTAAGTTTATATATTCTTAAATCATTTTATATTGAATAAAAATAAAATTCCCAAAAAGCCTCAAAGAAGAGATGTAAGAAAACACTTCATCCTTTTAGGGTGGATGGAAAGTATGGAATATTACATATAGCATCATTTCAGGGCAGGTAATGTATTGAATAAGTTTTCTGAATTTTTTTCTCCTTTTCTTTCCCTTTTTAAAAATTCTTAATTATAAGGAAAGGCTCCTTAGGATGAGGAGAGGGAAGGATGTAGGGTAAAATCTAGGTGATGTAAAATCATGATCTACTTTTCAATATTAAAGGAAACTAGAATAATTATTATCTTGTCTTCTATCTCATGACTGTCTTTTTCTTCACTCCACATTTCTTCTCCCTTTCCCTTGATTTGCTACTCAAAATGGTGGTCAAATCATGGAAAGGACCCAGTTTTCTTTACTACCAAACTACGCTGGCATTCTAACCTTTACTTTTCAAATGTTAGTCTTCTAAGACTAATAAGACTGAAGTGAATGAAGACATTTCCAAAGGAGATCAGTGTGTAACATGCAAGGAAAAGAATATCTTTTCCAGGTCTTTTGGGAAGACAGCATTTAGGGATTGTTATATCTTTTGTGATATCATTAAGGGGCAGATCTGTAAATGAGGCTTACAGAAAGGATGCTAGTATTCCCTCTCCCTCCCTAATAATTTGATCTAACAAAAATTTATTCAGTGTTTACTATATGCAAGTCCTATGCTAAGCACAGAAGAAACAAAGACGAAATTTAAAATTGCCCTGCTTTCAAAAAGCTTGCTTTCTACTAAGAGATGAGTTTAAATGAGTAAAGACAAATAAATACATGATAATTTAAGAGGAAAGAGAGGGATGGGGGGGGGGGAGAGAGAGAGAGAGAGAGAGAAACGAAAGACTTCTGATAAGAAGATGGAAACAGAACAAAGAAAGACTTCTGACAAGAAGTAAAACATGACCTGGGTTGCGAGTGAAGCAGAGATTGTAAAAGATGGTGGTGAATAATATGTTAGGTGCCAGAATGAAAATGGTGCACAAAACATCATAGAAGCAGAAGAAGGAACTTTGAGTTTAGGGAATCAGCGGATCAGTTTGACTAGAAGATAATATATGTGAAGAGAAGCAGTAATAAATAATCCCAGAAAGGTGAGGTGGAGTAGTCAAGATGGAATTTGCCCTGCATTTCCGTAGGCTTTACATCCCTGAAGATTTTTGTGTTGACCAAGTTTTAACCTTCACTTTGTACTAATGACTGAGTTACAACAGGCTCTTACAATCAGGATGGTTTGTCTTTTTTTTTTCCTGTGGAGAGAACTATAATGAAATTACTTCTGCAACCTCCATTCTCATTATGAAATAGTGATTTGGGAACTAATTCCATAGGTAAATCCCATAATAATTTTCAGCTTTATGCTTAAAGTGAAGTTTGAACAGCAGCATTTGTAAGATATTTTGGTATGATCAGCCATCTGTCTTCCTGGATTTATTAGACTGCTTCTTGAGAAGATTTTATGTTTTACAAAACCAAGTTTCTACTTGAATTACCATGTTGTTATAAACCTCTGTCTTTCTCCACAAAGCATATTTTTATCTTCATTTTTATATCTAGTCCTAGGTTCTCAATATGATTTTTAAAAATCTATAAACCATGGTAATAGTCATGTTTATCTTTGTGAATAAAAAATAAACTTAGCCACTTCCTTTCAGTTTACAATTTACCATTTTGTTAATTCCTTAGATTTTTACTATGGTAGATTTTGAGACCAGGAAGCAAATGCTGACAAAAATAAAGGCCTAGCATTACTCTATCTCTCTTTTGCTCCCTACTTCTATCTTTCTCTTTCAGAGTCATTAGCTCATTTGTGAGGAATAAAGGAATAAAGAACTAACATTTAGGTTGATGATACAGAAAACTTAATTTGAAAATTCAAAGGAGGAAACATATAAAAGTTGAAAAAACTTATTACAAAAATTATCGAAGTAAATAAAATTCTTGGCAGAAAAATTTGAGGAACTCTAATAGCATTATTCAATAAAATTGGTTCTTACATAATTTCGGGAAATATATTTTTAGGATTTAACATAAATGGGAATTCATTAGCCTCTAATAGTGTCTGATATACAGAATCATGAGAAAGAATTGAGAGAGGGTCTGCAAAGATTAATTGTTGGATACTAGAACCTCTTAGCAAAGATTAAAAAGAATTGATGTTCTGTTCAAACAGAAGAAGACTGAAGGATAATTTAATAATAACTTTCAAGTACTAAGACCTCTTTGCATAAAGGAAGATGGCCAGATGTTTACTCTCTCCTCTGAGAACCAACAAAATTAAGCACCCTTAAGATACACATAGCAAGAATGATTTAGGTTAGCCATAATGATTTTCTCAAAAGGAGATTGTTTCACTTTGGAATAACAGTTTGCTAAGGAAGACTGTAAAACTTCCTTCTCTGGGGTCCCTTGGGGGAAAAAAAAGGATGTTCTCTTTTCTCTGATTTTCTTTTTAATGACAACCCTTCCTTAGACAATGGGAGAGATAAAATAATTTCTAAATGTCCTCTCTAACCAGAAGATTTAATGAAAATAACATTGAGATAGCAAGTATTTGGACTATATATATATATATTCAATTATGCAGATAAAACAAGTACTTTGTTCTTTTTCAGACCATCAGTAAAGTTCTACTCCAGTATGCTGCAATTGTCTCCAATGATTTCAGTTCTTATTGTGATAAAGAAAATGTGGTAAGTAAAAATATCAATGTGTTTAAAAGCATTTCAGCCATTCTTTTAAAATAATAGTTAAAAGTAAAATGTGCACATAGGAGAATTTTCCTGCCTTTCTCCTCATCTTCCTCCCCTCTTCAAAGTATTTTCATTTGTTCCTTTGATTATCACTTGGGAGTATAAAAACCAAGAATGTGGTGGCGGGG
>NW_027186296.1:23939471-23991675 GCF_028583685.1 Petaurus breviceps papuanus
AATAAGTTACATATTGCTACTTCTCCGTCATGTTCTCCTTTTTCATATTCTTTTTTTTTTTTTCTCTTTTATTCTTTTATTTGTTAGAGGACAGAAGTTGGAGTCATGTGTGACCTGGTTTTGATTCGGGACGGGGGGGGGGGGGGGGGGGGATGTGTTAGTAACAACAACAGCAACAGCTGACATTTTTGGAGAATTTTAAGGTTTGCCAAGTTCTTTACATATATTCTCTCATTTACCCTTCTCAGCAACCATGTGAGATAAATATGACTGACATTATTATCCCCATCTTACAGTGTGGAAGTAAAAACTCAAAGAGTTTAAATGATTTGTTCAGGACCACACAGCTGGTCTGAGTCTAGAATCAAAACCAGGTCACACATGACTCCAACTTCTGTCCTCTTTCCAGTCACCTAGCAGAATAATTGAAATTAGATCACAGTTATTCATCTTGGTAGACTGGGAAGGCTAGACTGAAGCAGCTACCTAGATGGGAATCCAGACTCAAATGCTTATTGGTGGGGGCTTCTGGGAGTCAAGATGGCAGAGTAAGTAGTAAGTCCCTCTCACTCTCCTTATTGACCTCTAAATCTCATAAAATATCACCCCAGAAAAAATCCTGGAACAGTGGAGCTAGCACAAAGAAAGGACACAGCTGTCTTTTAGCCCAGGAAGTTTGGAGAATTAATAGGAAAGGTCCCTCTAGTTCTAGAAGGGGAGCAGTACAGGACAGGAGGTGTCCCAGTAAGCCCTACCTCAGCAAACCAGTGGGAGATCCTGAGCCCCAGGGTGGTATAGCAGGCAAGCTGCAATACCAGAACTCCCAAGTGCCTTGGCACAGCCAGGGGGACCAGTAGACTCCAACTCAAAACCTACCCCATGAGCCAGTGGGCAGGCATCTTCCAGCAGCCAAACCTTCCCATGCTTCAGAGCAGCTGAGGTGAGCAGGTATCCTCCAAGGGCCAGACCCCCACCATTACCACCACTACCCTTAGAGCTTAAGTGTAGCCCAGGGGGGGATGTAGAAAAACCCCACCTGACTGCTCAGTACATGACAGCCCAGCTCAGCACCAAGTAAATTGCCTAACTCCTACACCCTCCAGCTGACAGCACCTGAGGCCCCAGCACCTAAAGTCAGTGCCTCCAACACAAGAAGCTTGGAACAGTGCCCTCTGTGCTCCAGCAAGAGAGATCAACTTTAAAAACCAGGAAATAGGCAAACATCATGAGCAAAAAGCAGAAACAGACAATGACCATAGATTCTTTCTATGGGTACAGGGAAGCTCAAAACAAAAATCCAGAAGAGAGCAATATTGTTAGTATATCCACATCCAAAACCTCAAAGGAGAATATGAAGTGGTTTCAGGCCCAAAAAGTCTTATTGGAGAGATTCAAGTTGGATTTTAAAAGTCAAATAAGAAAGGTAGAAGAAAAATTGGGAAATGAAATGAGAGGTATGCAAAAGAGAGTCAATAGCTTGGAAAAGGAAGGACAAAAATTGACCGTAGAGAACAATTTCTTAAAAAATGCAGTTGACCAAATGGGAAAAAAAGTATACTGAAGATAACAACTTCTTAAAAAACCTAATTGGACAAATGGAAAGGAAGACACAAAAACTCATTGAAGAGAGCTCCTTAAGAAATAAAATTGGGGTGGTTGGGTGGAGGGGGTGACTAGGTGGTACCGTGAATAGAACACCCATCCTGGAGTCAGGAGGACCTGAGTTCAAATCTGGCCTCAGACATTTAACACTTACTAGCCTGTGACCTTGGGCAAGTCACTTAATGCCAATTGCCCTGTCTCCCCCCTGCTCCAAAAAGCAAAAAATAAAATAAAATTGACTAAATGGAAAAGGAGGTACAAAATCTAATTGAAGAAAACACTTTGTTAAAAATTAGAATTGGGCAAGTAGAAGCTAATGACTTTATTAGACATCAAGAATCAGTAAAACAGATTACAGAGAGATTCTCTGTGAATAACGAGGGCTTCCTGACACCCCTGTTAAAGACTGACATCATGCGGATTACATCAATTCCTTAGACATTGTAGAGTTTTGTGTAAGAAATCTGTAATATATTAAAGGAGTTTACCTAATCATTCACTTAAGGAAAGATCAAGTGGATGAAGAATGCCAATTCCCCAAATTTCTTTTGAAAATTTTTCCCATTTTATTTCTCTCTTAAGAAATTAATTAATGCTAAATAGCATCTCCATACACAATGTGAATGAGAAAGGGGGGCTAGTACATTAAAATTACAAATCTCTATGATACAGGGTATAGTTTTCTTGTTTAAGTGAATAAAAAATCAATATGCAATGTAAAAAAAAGAATCAGTGAAACAAAATCTAAAGAATGAAAAAATAGAAACAAATATAAAATACCTCATTGGACTACTTATTGACTCTGTGACCCTAGATTAGTCAATTAATCTTTCTGTTTATTTCATCATCTGTAACAAGGGAAATAATAATACCTTTAGTACCTTTACATCACAAGGTTATTAAGAGAAACAAATGGAATTATATATTAATACATGGTACATAGTATGTATTACATTGTAGCAGCAAGCACCCCAGTGTCCCCAGGGTTGCTGCCAACACAGGTTCTTGGATCTGCAAATCAACATCTGGGTTTTTCAAAGCAGGGGGGCAGGGTGCTCTCAACAATGGCTTCCCAGAGTCTCATCTGATCAAATCACAGAACACTTCTCAGTGAGCCCCAAAACAAAGCCTCAAATCAGGGTTTATATAGCCTTCTCCTGGCTCAGAGAATGTAACAACCTTCTGGACCCACTGGCCAATCAAAAAGTATCTACTGAAAAACAAGCCTCCCACCCCTGGCTCCAGGTGCACTCCAGCCTAGGGGCAGGGAAGATCTTTAAATTTGCATTTCCATTACATACATTAAGATATGTAATCATATAGTTTTGCAGATAATCCCATTTATTTTTCACATATAGTCCCAAAAATCTTAGTGTAGTTTTAAGCTGTATACATAGTCCTTTACAAGGCATAACATATTCCATAAATGTCAGCTGAAAGACACTATAGAATAGTAAAGAAATCAGCCTTTTAGTCATGAGGAACTTGATTCAAATCCAGACTATGACATATAGTGGCTATGTGACTCTGGTCAACTCATTCACTCTCTAAGTGCACCTAGGCTAACTTTCTAAGAAGTAGCAGAGAAGATACCAGTCTGCAATGGCTAATATCCTTTCCTTACCAGGGTTCCCAGTAAAATCATAGCTCTAGTATGTGAACAACAATATCACTTAATATTACTGAAAACACACATTTTTAAATTTATGGGTTAAGTTCATATTTTCCACCTTTAGTCTCTAATTTTTTTTAACTGGGAATTTTTCCCTTTTTCTCTGTAAAGATAATACATTATTTCTTCAGATATTTTTGTTAAATCTGCTTTAAGGCAGCTCTCTCACCACTGTCTCTCTTCTTACCCGCAAGTCACTTCCTCCTCATGTCTGTTACCATATTCCCTAGTTTTGGAGTTTTGATTAGCTTGTTCATTATTTTTTCTTTCTTCCTTTTATCTAGCAATCTAATTCTTCCCTTCTTTTTTTTTTCCCTCTAAGTAGTCAAGTAAACCCTCCCTTCTCTTTACTTTCAATGTGCTTTGTTTGTTGGTTTTTGTTTCATTTTCTGAACATTTTTTAAAAAGGAAATCTTTTCCCTATTCTTTTCATTATCTCTTTCTCCTTCTGTCTATATTCATCTGTTATATTCATCATTCTTATACTTACTTATTCCTTCTTTAGTCTCTAGATTCCTCAAGGAACCAAAGCTTCTACGATTCCTATTTTGAGTCCCTCCTCTATAATTTGTATGTTGTTGCCTTGCATGTCTTTCCCCTGCTTCTCTTTTCCTGTTTTGCATCCCTTTTAGAAAAACCGATTCCTGTAGGAGATAGAAAGTATAGAAACATTGCTTGACAATTGGAATTTTCTTACCATCATTTCCTATGTGCCACTGATTGTGCAGTTCAGTACCACTCATTGCCTTCCCCTACATCATTTTCCCCCATTTGTCACAAAATCTCATCTCTGGATCCAAGCCTTCCCACTCTTCTAGGTGTCAGTTATCACTTCCCTCCATCCCCAAGAGCTCCAATGTCCTTCCTCCTGAGAAAGAATGTTGTCCATAACTGCATAACACTCTCTCAGAGGTAATGATCTCTGTAAGTAGCAAATCCCTGCAGATTTGGCAGGGGCAGAGATATTGTGAGATATTTGGTGATAGAAAATAAAAACAATAATTACAAAATTTAAAATGATAAAGAATTTATTTAAAATATACACACATATCATTTCATGACAGTCATCTCAACATTTTTTATGATGAGGAGATAATAAGAAAGGCATAAATAATTGAAAGCCACATATGCCCCCAGACTTAAATACTTCTGACATAAGTTCCATGTGCAATCTAGAATTGAGAACTAGGGAATTCAGATTCGAGACAAAGCAAAAACAAAACAAAACTGTACCCTGCTTTCTAAATTAAACCCAGCTCCAGGTTCTCAGTACCAAGAAACCTCACTCCCCAAACAAACATGATTCACTCTTCTGTTCTTATGAATGAGATTGGTGGTAAATTTAAAGAAAGGAATTGATTTTATCCCTGAACAATTCTTAGTAGAACTAAACCTTTTAAAATGATTTAGAAAATGTCTAGGGGCGGCCAGGTAGCACAGCAAGTAAGAGCACCGGCTCCAGTGTTGAGAAGACCTGGAGATCGAATCCCGGGCTCAGACACTTAGCACCCACCCAGAAACACCTGGCCGTGTAACCTTGAGCAAGTTACTTAACCCCAATTGCTTAGGGGCGGCCAGGTGGCACAGCGAGTAAGAGCACCAGCTCCAGTGTTGGGACGACCTGGAGATCGAATCCCGGGCTCAGACACTCAGCACCACACCCAGAAATAACTGGCTGTGTAACCTTGAGCAAGTCACTTAAACCTGATTGCTTAATAAAAAAAAAAATGTCTATAAGATCCAAAACAATCTTAAGAATTAAGGAAAGGTCATGTTTTTTCCTATATAAGATCAACTAGCAGGTTTTGAAATGCAATCATCTTTATTAAACCAAAAAGCATCGTTAGCATAGAGAAAGATAAGTCTTGGCACTTGAACATGTTTGAAAGTAATCACTCAAAAAAGAGCCAATAGAAATGGAAATTTTCCATAAACATAGAGGAAGGTTAGGTATCTTATTACACAAATTAGTTTTTAATTCCAGGAAAGGAAAAGAGATGCTAGTCTTTTTATTGAATATTCAGTAACATCTCATTGATACTTCATGAAGATGTCTCAATCTTAATGGTTCTTGAAAATTCTTAAAGAATGTCTTTCTTTTTGAAAGAAATCAGACTCTCATGCTCTCTCTAAACTTCCTAACTGTTGTGAGATGGGCCCCTTCCATGGAAAGGGAGTCAACAGCAACAAATTTGCTGGCAAGAAGGAAGAACAAGAGGACTCATGATCTGCCAAGCTCCTGTGTACTAAGGTCCCACTGACCTTACGATATATTTTGCCATTATGATCTTCAGTCCCTTGGCCACTGCCATCTAACCTGCAGATGTACCATAACAACTTTAGGGCCTTGATATTTACCATACCACTGAATCCTTAGGACTTCTGGGTCTTTCCATCAGTTTTAGAGATGATTTTCTCTCTAAATGCATTGAATTCTCCAATGCCAGTGGGGTCTCTTTAAGTTCAATGACTGCCTCACTTTCCATTTGTATTCCTAGTACTTGGTACTGCTCTTAATAGTTAATTTAGAAACACTTAATAAATGCTATTTTTATCCATTCATTCATTCCTCTAAAATGTATATGGTAAAAAAAAAAAAAAACTAGTCCTGTGACCTTGGGTAAGTCACTTAACCCCAATTGCCCTCCAAAAAGCAAAAAAAAAAAAAAATGCACATGGTATCAAAGACCTTCTTAACCTAGCTCCAGCCTACCTTTCCAGTCTTCCTGCACCTTATTCACCACTAAATACTTTTCAATCCAATGACTCTGGCTTCCTGACTATTACACAAATAAGACATTCCATCTCTCAGTTTATTCACTCTGTATGTAAAAAAAACCCCTAGAATGCCCTCCTTCCTCTGCTCCAACTACACACCTTACTAGTTTGCTTTTAGTTCTTATTGAAATTCCACCTTATATAGGAAGCTTTCCCCAATGCTTAATTCTAATACTCTCCCTGAGTTATTTATGTCCTATTTACTCTGTATATAGCTTGCTTTGTTCATATCTGTTTGCATTTTGTCTCCTTACGTGTAGGGATTGTCTTTTGACTCTTTTTGTATCCCAGCACTTAGCACAGTGTCTGACACATAGTAAGTACTTAATTAATGTGTATTGGTTGATTGAATCCATGAAATTTTATAAAGAATTTTAGAAATCGCAACAATGAAGAGCAAATTATATTGATAAGAGCTCCTTTAGTATGAGATATTGTACTATTTAATTAAAAGAAAATATATTTTGATATGTTACTAATATTTTTTTATTTTAAGGATTTGTTATTAATGATGATCTCAGACCCTTGAATACTTTAATATCAGCCTTGCAATGGGAGAAAAATTCATCACCCTATGACCAATCTAGGAATGAGCTTGTTGGAATTTACTTATATTGGTTTATGTACAACAGACATGTATAATCCATCACTTGGCATTTCTAGCTTGATAGGACCTAGGAAAGCATGCACTTCCTCACTCACTGGTATAATTTTTAGAAACTCAGAGTCACCTACACATCACACTGGGACATCAGGATACTTTAGTGTCAGAATGATTTTATTAAATGAGTTAAGGTATAGAGGTATATTTTAATAATAGTAAAAGTAGTTAACATTAAAATGGAACTCTAAGGTTCACAAAGCGGTTTCCTTACAACAAATATTAAATATTATTATCCCCTTGTATATCATTTATTAAACAAATACTTGCTGAATACCTTTTGCACGTGTGGAACACTATGAGATATACATGTTATGCAAGTATTATCCCCATTTTTCATACGTATGCATTTATTCTAAAGATATATAACCCAAGTAGAAAGAATTACAAATTTGTTTGAAATTCAAAATAAACTCTCAGAACATCTTTATTCCAATTTTATCAGACAGTTGAAAGATTCCAGACTGAAATAGAAAGTGAGGCTATTTATAACAGTACTAATTTCAGTAAGCTGCAAAGGAAACCCAATTTCATTTATTTAGACTCATCCCATAGTTAGTAGAGTCTTGCTATAACTGTCTTTTCATAATCATGATGAAGTTGAGTGATTTGACCTCCAGGGTTCCTTGGTCAAAATGATATCCTGACTTCCCATCCCTTTACATTCCTCTCCTTCTGCCCATCTTCCCCTCCTCCTCCATTTTCACTCAAGTCTAGTTGAAATAGTGTACCTGACATCTATATATAGGCACATTGTTCTTGAAATAGTACATATTCCAGAAACTCCAACACAAAATTTCTCCAGGGACTGTATCACACTGCATAAGGTAGAAGTTTGGCTTAAGCAAACTAAAGGGATTTCTTTAATTTAGGCTTACTGCTTTGATTATCAGTATTATTGATTAGTCACATTTGCCTGAACAGCAATGTAATAATGATAATAGTAAATTGACCTGAAAACTTCCAGTGATAAGTCCCTCCTCTGAGATTACCAGAACTCACAGATGTTCCAGAACCTAGCACAGCACCCGACAGAGAGCAGGCATTTAATAAATTCTTGTTGACTGAGAGATAGATTTCAGTTGGGTCTGAATTGACCAAGAATATAGGGCACCACATCCAGAGAAAGAGCTGATGGAGTCAATGCAGATTGAAGCATACTGTTTTCACTTCCTTTTTTGTTACTCTTGTTGTTTTTCTTGGATTTTTCATTTTGTTCTGTTTCTTCTTTCTCAACATGACTAATGTGAAAATATGTTGAATGTGATTGTATATTTATAACCTATATCAGATTGCTGTCTTTGAGAGGGAAGACAGAGAAAAATTTGAACTCAATCTGATTAAAAAAGTGAAAACTAGGGGTGGCCAGGTGGCACAGTGAGTAAGAGCGCCGGCCCCAGCGTTGGGAGACCCGGGATCGGTTCCGGCCTCAGATACTTGGCACCCTCACAAAATAACTGGCCGTGTAACCTTGAGCAAGTTACTTAACCCCAATTGCTTTAAAAAAAATGAAAACTATCTTTACATGTAATTGGAAAAATAAAATACTATTTACATGAAAAGATTTTCAATTTCAAAAAGAAAGGAATATAAGGTACCACAATAGGATTTTCTTTTTAGTAACAATAGGATGTTTCTACTTTAACATGTTATTTTTAGATTTAACTCAATTGCCAGTTCACCTTATAGGAAGTTCAGTGTTTATCTAAAGATAATTTCCCTATCCCAAAGTTGAGCAGTGGAATGCCTGTCACTTCAAATAGAACAAGCATCCATAAAGATCGATTTTTATTCATGTGCTTCAAGTCAGGTCAACAAGTATTAAACGTGTACTTTGTGTCACACACTGTACTAATGTCTTAGGATACTAAGAAATACAAGAACAGTCCCTGCCCTTTGTCAGCTCACATTCTATTGGGGGAGACAACATCAAATAGCTACGTAACTAGAAGATATAGACTGGGTACACTGAAGGCTATCTCAGAGGGGATTCAGCAGCAGTAAGGGAACTAGGAAAGGCTCATCACAGAAGAAAAGATTTGAGCAGAGGCTTGAAGGAATCTAGGGAATCCAGGAGGCAATGACAAGAACCAAATGACCTTTGCTACAACAGTGTAAAGATAATCCAAATATGGTCCATATCTCCACTGCCACCTCCTTCCATTATGATTATTCCTAAATTCTAGAAGCATTCCAAAATCTAAACATTATCATTTAGATATGAGCCCCATTTTGATATTGTTAGAGAAGATAAAGAAAAAAAGCAAAATGAAATTAGAACTAGACTCCAAAGATAGATCATTTATTTTATTAATAATCTTCTAGATATGTTTCTCTAACGTAATCCATCAATTGATATGAGCCCTCTAAATTAGATGAATGTTCCTTTCCCTGTTTTTCTCATTTATATAAAGGGGATTAGAGTAAAAGCTGTTTTATGATTGAGGTTAAGGTAGATTTGAATTATTCAGTTCCTATCAGTGCTGAATCATTAATTTAATTAAATAAAAATTAAATACAAATGCTTCAAAAACAGGCAGTACATTTTATTTTTTTATTTTATTTTATTTTGTTTAAAGACTGGGTCTCCCTATTTCACTCAGGCTAAAAGTACAGGGAGGGACTACTTCCACATCAAGTCCTTCTTTGATCATAATTGAAGTTTTGACCCATTCAGCCTAGATACAATGGCACCCCTTAACAAATATTCACTATATTAATGCCAGACTAATGCAGACAATCAGCTTAGCTCATTGTATCTCAGAGCTCCTGAGCTCAAGAGAGCCACCAGCCTCAGTCTCTCTGCTAGGATTGCAAGTATTGTACCTCCACTACTGATTAGGTGGTGCATTTTAACAGAAGAATTGTCAAAGTTGCATTGATTTCCATTTAGATAAATATGACTGTCTTTTACATGTAATTTTAAAATGTCTTCTCACTAGCTTGCTTTGGTTAAGCAGCAATTCTCCTCTTCTTCTCCACTGGTAAATTGGACTTTGAGCCTGGAATCAACCTTGGCTATAATAGAGCAATATGGGCTTTATCTTGTCCATTGGACCCAGAACTCTATAGCATTTCCTGGCTATTAGTGTACCTTGTTCTCAGCTCTTTCTAACTTCCCTTTATATGTTGTCTCCCCCCACTATACTGTAAGCTCCTTGAGGAATATTTCTTTCTTATATTTGTATCTCCAGACACTTAACACAGTACCTGACACATAGTAAGTGCTTAATGAATTTTTTATCTAAATAAGTATCAATCTACTCACCTACATATATATATATATACATATGAGCCCCTCCTCATTTCAAAATACTTTATTAGATTCTGTGATAGGTACAAAGAAATATTAGAAATAGTCCCTACCTTTAAAAAATGAAAATGGGTTTAGGGAGTTCATAAAAATAGAAAAATTAATAGTATAAAGCAACATATGATAAATAGCAAACTCATGGGACAAAAAGCATGGAAAAATCATATGGGCCTCACTAATAAGAGCAAATTTCATATAACCAGAGAGATATGTGCTGAATCTTGAAGGATGAGTATAATTCAGAGAAGAAATAGGTAGAAGATTATTCTAGGTGGTAAAAAACAATGTGAGCAGTGCAACAGAAGTTGTATTGCATTAGGTGTGTTGAAGAGATAGTAAAATACACCAGTCTAACTAAAATGGGGAATTGATATAGAGGAACAGTGGGAGATAAAGTTGAATAGAGGTGGGAAGCAGTTTATGGAAGGATCTTGAATATGTCCTCTGTCCTACAGCCAGAGAGGATTCATGAAAAGTTTTAAAAATTCAAATGTTATTATGAGATAAATTAGAATTAATATTTTACAATTTCACTGACTATCCCAAAGGTCTGGAATCCCCTCCCTCTTCATTTCTGATTTCCCTGGGTTTCATCTAAAGCTCTACCTTTTGGAAGGGAAAAAAAGCCTCTCCTAGTCCTCCTTAGTTTTAAGTTCCCTCCCTCTGAGACTATTTCCAATTTATTCTGTCTAGATCATGTCTATACATACTTGTTTGCATGTTGTCTCCTCTATTAGATGGTAAGCTCCTTGAGAGCAGGGACTCCCAATGCTAAACAGTATCTCACACAGACTAGACACTTAATAAATAATTGTTGATTTCACTTACATTTATTTATCTTATATCTGCCCCCCCCCCATAAACAGAATATTATTGGTTAATTAATGTCTGGGTAAGGCATATTCTAATACCGTGAACAGAAGTCTTAGTAGCAAGTTTCTCTTATTCTGAGGATATCCAGAAATAGTATTTTTCATTCCTAACATATCCATGCACGATGTTATTTCTCTTACAGTCTTTATCTTAAGATTTACTGTGAAAAGACATTCAAGAGTAAGATGATTGGTTAGAAAGCAATTTGCTCATTTTGCTAAATTTGCTGGGTACTGAATGGTAACTTGCCTGTTATTACTAAATTCACTCATTTAATGTAATTTATAAATGGTTTCTTACTCCCTTTTTTCTTCTTCTTTGTAGCCCTGTATTTTGATGAACAACATCCAACAATTGCGAGTCCAGCTGGAAAAAATGTTTGAATCCATGGGAGGGAAAGAGGTCGGTAATCCACCCCACCCCCACCCCTGCTATATTCTACTTAGAGATCATTAGCTACGTAGTCTTTGCAAAGGAAAGTATCATCATCAAGTAAGTGTTCAGTTAGTTTAGGAGGTAAAAAAAAATATAAGAAACTGAAATGCTAGTAACTATGGAGGCTTATTTTTAAGTAAATGTAATTCAATATTACCTATAAAAGTCATATCATAGAAAATCAATTTAGGTAGTTCCAGGGGCAGGAGCAGGGTGGGGGTTTTGTGGAGAGGAGATATGTAGTTTTCTGGTGTGTATACGTATTTACATACATACACACAAACATAAACTCATATGCTAATGATCTGTAAAGTTTTCTCCTACTATGTTCAATGTTGTACTCTGTAGTACCAGATTGATATTAGTGTTGTTATTGGATTCTAATTTGTGGTGGTAGTGTGTGTGTATGTATGTGTGTGTGTGTTTAATGTTCCAATGTGATTTGTTTACATCTTAAATTCACTGTCCAAGATGTGCTTTGTGCTTTGTCTGTAATTTGTCATGTCTTTGTCCAATACTTTTGACTTGCAATATCCTGAGCAGAAGAAAGAAGGAGAAAGATTCTCTTATGAGGTTTGTGATAGTAAGCATCTTGACCATTTTTTTCTAAAATGATAAATCATTGCACCCCCTATTTATTGTTATTTGCTTATGTAGCACAGGCAGATCATTTAACACTAGCTGCATACCTTCTCCTTCCTGCCACCAGCATCACCCTCCCCAGCTTAAAAATGAGAAGGCTAATGTTCATCTGGGGGTTGGAAGAGCTTGTGCACAGAAAAAGAGCCATGGAGGAAGTGGCTTTTTTCACTTTACGTTGACTACCAGGCAGGAGCTTCAGCTATATAACCATCGCTTAAAAACAAAATGAAATCATTTGTTGCAATGAGTACATGAAATGTTTGAAAACTGAATTAAAACTCTAATATAGGGAGCTAATCCTTTATAAATTAAAGATACTATAAAACTCTTCTTCAAGGATCTCATCTCTTCTTATGGGATATTGTTTCTAATCACAAGTGGCACTTATGTTTATTCCCATCTCAATATCTTTTCCCCTGCCTCCACAAAATATCTGGCTAAGTGCTGGGCATTGGATTCATTTTAACACTGCATTTGATAATTAGAATCAAATAGATGAGAACCATTGATTTCTGTGTGTCATGGGGCAAAACTTTGCAAATGGACTTTTTATGAACTACATTTCCCCTGCAGTGTCTGTTCAATTTGGATAAAATAAGACTCCATTCCCCTAAGTGTTAAAACTTTGAGACTATAAATCTCATCTTCGAATTCTCCTGCTGAATTAGATATTCACATGCACTTGAAGATCATAACTTTAAGATTTCCCTTTTCATTCTAGTGATCAGTTTTATATGCAGGGCTTAAATATCTTCATTATTTTGGAATGTCTTGGAGAAATCATACATTTCTTGTGGGAAATCCAGTCCTCTCCTTCATGAATTTTCAGGGCCACAGATCTTTTAAGGTTTAAGCTGTATTTTAAATGTCATCTTTCCTCCTCAGAGCTGCTGTTTATTTGTTAACCTCAGGGTACAGCTTCGGCATAAATAACATTCCACAGAGCCATGTATTTCTCATGATAATGTGGTGCAGGGAGAAATCCTTAATTTATTAAACCTATACTTTACCAAAAACTCATGGGGTATAGAGTTGTAAGTGCTAGAACAATATCAAGACTTTTTGTTGTTCAGTTATTTCAGTCATGATCAATTCTTTGTGAACTCATTTGAGATTTTTCTTGAAAAAGATACTGGAGTGGTTTGTGACTTCCTTCTCCAACTCATTTTACAAATGAGGAAACTGAGGCAAACAGACTTATATAACTTGTCCAGGTCATAATGTGACTTGCCTAGCTAGTAAATGTCTGAGGCTGGATTTGAACTCAGGAAGACGAGTCTTCTTGATTCCAAGCCCAATGTTCTATCCAATGCACCACTTAGCTGCATGATTATCAGAATATCTGAGTTTTATTCCTGGTTCTAGCACTCTCTAATCAATTTTTAAAAATCATTTCTTAAGTACCTACCATGCACCAGGCATTATATCAGTCAGTGGGGATACAAAACAAAAATAAAGTAGTCCCTCTCCACCTTCAAGGAGCTTACATTCACTCTAAAAGGTGTTGACTCTATTGACCCATGATCCATTGAACAAGTCATTTAACCTCTGATCTTCAGTTGCTTCATCTGGAAAATGTAGGTATTGAATTAGATAACTTTTAAAGTCTCTTTCAGCTGTACTATTTATGATTCTAATGATTATTTGTATTTAATGTCAAAATTTATAAAACTTTTTGCATATTTTATTTCACCCTAGTAACCAATTTGTGAGGGAAGTAATAAATATTAATATGCAACTTAAGATTTTCAAAACACCTTCCTCATGACACCCATGTAAGGTAGTTAATTACAGCATTACCTTCCTTAATTTTTTCTTTTTTTTTAAGCAATTGGGGTTGAGTAACTTGCTCAAGGTTACACAGCCAGTTATTTCTGGGTATGGTGCTGAGTATCTGAGCCCGGATTTGATCCCCAGGTCATCCGGACACTGGAGCCGGTGCTCCTACTCGCTGAGCCACCTGGCCGCCCCTTACCTTCCTTATTTTTATAGATCAAGACACTGAGGATCAGAAAGTTTAAGTGACTTGGCTTGGGTCACACAGTGAATAGGTACCAAAATCAAAACTTGAGTTCAGGTCTTCTAATTCTAAGTCTGGTATTCTTTTTACAATGCTAGCTATTATGGTATAGACAGCTATTTTGTATGGGAGACTATTTACTAACCCAAAATGATGCATTCACTTCAACAGAATCCTTCAGTCACATCTGTTCCAAATTTAACTGTTCATAGTTAGGTTAATTGACTTCTGACAAAGTAAAAAAAATAAATAAATTTCTTACCACAAAAATGATGAAGTAAACAAAGTTTGTGTTTCATCCTCTCCTTGTACCTTTCTTATCCCTATATCCTCTGCTGATATACAATTTAAGAACCCTCTCCCTAAAAAATTCCTCTAAAAGAAAGTTAATGTATTGGTTCATATATGCTCTACTTCTTTATTTGTTAGAGACACAATGCTAATTATCTTCAATCTCACACCTCTCCTTGCCCCCACACATTTGCATGGGTTTTCCATTTCTCCTTTACCTTCTCTTCCTATCTCTCCTTCTACTCTTATTGTTTCTCTTATTCCCCTACATTTCTTTCTTCTATGAGATAGGAAACAGAAAGATATGAGGTCAGGCGCGGCCAGGTAGCACAGCTAGTAAGAGCACCGGCTCCAGTGTTGAGAAGACCTGGAGATCTAATCCCAGGCTCAGACACTTAGCACCCACCCAGGAACACCTGGCCGTGTAACCTTGAGCAAGTTACTTAACCCCAATTGCTTAGGGGCAGCCAGGTGGCTCAGCGAGTAAGAGCACCGGCTCCAGTGTCGGGATGACCTGGATCAAATCCAGCCTCAGATACTCAGCACCACACCCAGAAATAACTGGCTATGTAACCTTGAGCAAGTTACTTAACCCCAATTCCTAAAAAAAAAAAAAAAGATATGAGGTCCTATCAAAAGAGTGAGGGTTTTAGCAAAACAGACTAGATTTACTCAAATCTGAGTGCATTTTGCTCATACATTTCCACCATAGAATTTAATTGGAACAAAAGAAAAATAAAACCTTGAACTGTGAAAGTGTTTTTAGTTGTCCGTTTTAACCCAACCCTCCTGCCCCTTCTTTCCCACTCAAAAATGTTTTTTTAACCTTATAACTCTCTCACACTACCTTATACCCAGCAGATGAGAAGATAAAACACAGCGGGAAAAGGCAAACTAGCTGCTTAGAAAACAATTTATGCTTTGTTTATTTTCACATTTCTGTCTACTTTAGATTGTAAGGCAGAGTCATCCTTAAGAATTACAAAGCCAGTCCATGTCACACTCTATGTCTTCATCTTCCTCTTACCTTCATTTTGCAACACTCATATTTATATAGATGACATATAGTAGAAATGAGTGTCAGGGGATCTATTAATGGAAAAAAAGAAGGAAAATGACACAAAAGAATAGCAAATAGCCTTGGGTGAGAAGACTATAAGAAGGATAAAGATAAATTTTTTCAGTTAACTAGATTATCTGTACTTTATATTACATCATCCAGATTATGTGTACCTAGCACCATCTGATGATACTATTGCTTCTTCCTTTACCTATTTTTCCCCTTCTCTCTATCTTCCTATAGCTTAAACCCCATGGTTCCTGCAGCTCTTCCTCATAATTAAATGCAATGGAATGGTTCTTTCTGTTGTTTAGTAGCCATAATCTATCTTCATTGTTTAAATAACAAGGTTTTCATTTATTTGTTATATTTTTTCTTTAATTTAAAAAAAAATTCTAAAAGGATTTCTTTAGGCCTAAGGTTCTTGGAGATCTCATTTTATGGGATTATCTTTTAAAAATATTTTTTTCTAAATTCTTGCAGAAGTTTCTTTTATTTGTTTGTAATGTTGGGGGAGGGAGAGGGAAAGGCTGTCTGGAGATAGGAGAAGAGAGAGGAAGAAAGCTGCTGACCTGCTATCTCCCTTGTTCCCCTGCCCCAAGCATCATCCCTGACCCATCATCATCAATAGCAGTCAATATGGAATGTCCATCATTGTAACCTATAGGCTGTAGAATTGCAGTGATGTATAAAGTGCAGTCTTGGGCCACAAGTAACTGACAATTTAGGAACATGGGAATTATTCATAAATAAACAATAATACAGTGCAGTAGATAATGCATGCCAAATTGCAATAAATACTTTAGGAGTTTAAAGGAGAGAGGAACTTCTGAGTGTTAAATGAACTACTAAGGGTTTTTAAAGAAAAGGGACCTGAGCCTAGGATTGAAATAAAGATGAGAGGAAATAAAAGAGTAGACATAACATGCAAGGGTAGAAAATATAAGTTAAGCTAGAATGTACAGATAGTGTGAGGGTGTTATTTGGGGGAGGAGGAATAGTTTGGAGTTATCAATTTCTCTGGAGCAAAGGGTGGATATAGGGGAGTGATGATAAATAAGGTTGGCATAATGTATTGTGTAGGGCCAGATTATAGAGGTCCTCATATGCTAGATTTTATTTTATGTAAGTGAAGGCCTGCTGCAAGTTTTAGAGCTGGGAAGGTCCATAAATAGAATGTTTCCTGATGGTGATCTGGTAGTAATATATGAGATGGATTAGTTGGCAGTAGGAGAGAAGGTAAAGGACCCAGTTGATTCTACTTCACAATTTCTACCTTGGGTAAAGTGAAGATTCTAACTCTATCTTAGAAGCACAACAGGAAGGATTTATTCCTTGAATTTTTTGCATCTTTCAGCTAAAATAGGAAAAGGACCATATGGGAATATTTCTTTTTTTTTTCAAGTTAGGAGCTGAGTACTTTATGCAAATTATTTATTTGCTGAAGGGGAAATTGGCTCAGAGTCTAAAATGAGATAAAGCCATCATATAACACTTCTCAACTCATCTACACTTTCATGCAATCCCCCCTTGGCCCAGAAGAAAAGCCTGTACAGAAAATTGCCTATGAAGTGTTTTAATTAAAAAACAACTTATCTCCAAGAAGACATTTCTCATTGATGAGAAAGGTACTTTTCACACACACACACACACACACACACACACACACACACATATATATATATATATATCCCTTAAAAATTGAAATAATTTCCAAGTAGCTACCAGACTGAACAGAATGCTGGACATGGAATCAGGTAAGAACCGAGGATTTAAATCCTGACTTAGTCAACCCACTGAGTTTGTTTTCTCATCTGTAAAATGAAGCTAATATCTGTAACACTACCCATGAGGCTTTAGTGAGATAGTGTTTTGTGAATTTAAAAAAAATACTTCAGAAATATCATTAATGTTAATGATAATCAGTGATGGTAGCAATGATGATCACAACTTCTCTGATTCTTCCTTATGACTCTACAAAGCACAAATCATTGGACCACCCATAGCACAGAGGGTGTTCTATCTTCCTCTATCCCTTTACAACCAATCACTTTCAGGCAGTAAGTGAGCTCTGCTAAATGGAAAACTATGAGAATGTATATTCAGTGACCATATCTATACATCTGTTCTCTGTCTGCAATCCCAAACAGAAATCTACAACAGTGTTCACACATGTCCAGTCCCAGCCAAAAAGCATTGAGTTGAGGACCTACTGTATACCAGGTGAGAGGTCATACAAACATAATCAGTACAGAGTTGGTTTTGGAATAAGTCCAAGGTTCAAGTCTAATACCTCCAACACTTACTTGTAATATGATCCTGAACAAGTCACTTCATTTTTATCATACTGGGCAACTCTATTTCCCTCTCCCCACCAAACATTTAAGACAAAATGAAAAGCAAGCAGCCCCTGTTCTCAAGGAGCTTCCACTTTCTTGGGAGAGACTCAACATTTACATAGACGATTCAATTAGATTTCTGGAGAAAGAGAGCACCAAGTGATAGGAGGATCAGGAAAGGTTTGCAGTAGGATAGAGCCACTGCAAGCTTGAAATCAGCTAAGGCTCCCAAGAGGCAAAAATGGGCAGGGAATGCACTCTAGGCTCATGTAAAGAGTGAAAGACACAAGACAGAGTTCCAGGAGTAATGGGAGCAGCAAGTAGTTGTAACACAGAGTGCCTGAAGGGGAACAATATATAATATGCCTGGAAAAGAAGGCTGGAACCATATTAATGCCCTTCACATTTTAATGTTAGCCTGTATGGAACACATCCAGAAATCCACCCTGTGTATTATTAGAAAAACTTCAGCCAATCAAAAAGCATTTGTGAGTGCTGAAGATACAAGTACAAAAGTGAGGCCGACTTCAGGATCACTTTGTTACTGTTTTCTTTTGATTGAAAAATGCCTCTACATTTTCTGAAATGAATAGGGAAAATTCAGCTGTTTCTTGCTAGCTAACAATATAAAATAGGGTGGCTTTTTCTTTATATCCTTGTTGCTACTCTATTAATATAGGCAATTATTTTTAACTAAGTCCATCAATCTTCCAACTTACTCCTCACAATTTCATTCAGCAAGAATTTAGTATGGGCATAAATCATTGTTTTACTCATCAAATTTTTTTCATAACCTTCCTTTGATTTGAAGATGATTGAATGACATTTCTTTAGTGTCCCCTCCCCGCCCCCAGGAAGAAAAGCAGCAATTTGTGTAAATTATTTTTCTTTGCTTTTTTGGGGGGGGGGAGAGGGCAACTGGGGTTAAGTGACTTGCCCAAGGTCACATGGATGATTTGTGTGTGTGTGTGTCTGAGGCTGGATCTGAACCTAGGTCCTCCTGACTCCAGGACCAGCACTCTATTTACTGTGTCACTTAGCCACCCCAATATGTGTAAAATAATATTCTCATCATTTATGTATTATAATTTAACAACAGAATTTGACAAATTTGACCATCATTTAGTGATACCTATTAAATGTTTTATGTTCTTATGACTGTATGCCAAAGCTATAAAGTATATCTAAGCCCCATAATTGTATATGTAAGAGTTATTCTGTGTCACTCTTACAATTCAATATGCATAGGTTTTCCTTTTATATCCCTGGGAGGAAAGGGTTCAAGAATCCCAGCTTCAAGAGTGGGTTTGTGGGTCCTAACTCTCAAAGCTGTAGCTGATAAGCCCTCACCAATGCGTTTATCCTTAAAGTCAGCCAGTAGACACCAATGGCCCAAAACAAAAGCATTTACAAAATCAATATTATAAAATAACACCACAACCTCCATTTTTCTTCCCCCCTCATTAATTTGAGACTTACTCTTAATCAGTATACACGTGTCTAGGAGAGGAGTAAATATAAACTGTATATGAAGCACACATGTAGAAACACATATAACCAAAGGAACTCATACCTTTAGTCCTTCAGTTCCATGGTGACTTTTCTCTTCTCTTGATGTCTGGTAATCTTGGAGCCTGCATTGTAATCTCAACTCTCAGACTGCATTACATCATCTTAATATGTTTTGGTGGCAGCCAGGTGGTACAGTGGATTGAGTGCCAGACTTGGAGTCAACAAGACTCATTTTCCTGAGTTCAGAACTGACCCCAGACACTTACTAGATGTGTGACCCTGGACAAGTCTCTTAACCCTCCTTGCCCTAGTTTCCTCATCTGTAAAATGAGCTGGAGAAGGAAATGGCAAACCAACTCCAGTATCCTTCCTGGTGGTATGATCCCAAATGGGGTCACAAAGAGTGAGACATAACTGAAACGACTGAGCAGCGACAACAGTGATAATTGTGGCAAACAAACAAAAAGCACTAATTTCGTTCCTCTTAATTCACCAAATGTATTGCCACTAGTCAGGGAAAAAATTGGACTCAGTCCACATGGTCTATAAATTAATCGTTACTATAAAAGAAAAAAATTCTCCAAAATGAAATTTATTTTCAGGAAGTTGTGATGCATTATTTACAAAGCTCCTTAAGAAATATTTTAATAACTGATTTATGAGAATTATAAATGTGTTGTGTATGCAAAAATAAAAGAGGCATAAAATTTCTATTTCTTCATTCAAATAGATGTTTATTATCTCTCACAATAATACATTTGAATAATCACCCTCTAAATTATAGGACACCTAGTTACCTATAATCCTGAGAAAATAACAACCTTGTACATAAAGTAACACTAAAAATGATTTTTTAATTTAAAAAAAGACCTCTGAGATTCATAGGAATTCACAGTTGTCAGTTTGGTAATCATGGAGCTAGTTCAATCCCAGATGAGAATTTCTAGGACCAGAGAACTTAAGGGACTTGACTATAGTGGAATGTTATTGTTTAGTCGATTTTTAGTCATGTATGATTTTTTTTATCCCATTGGGGTTTTCTTGTCAAAGATACTGAGGTGTTTGTCATTACCTTCTCCATCTCATATTACAGATGAGGAAACCGAGGCAAACAGGTTGAAGTGATTTTCCCAGGGTCATACAATTAGTAAGTGTCTGAGGCATGGCACTCTATTCACTGCTCTACCATACTGCCTCTAGGTTGGCATAGGTAATGTCAAGTAAGATATGAACCCAGTCCCTCTGACTCCAGAGTTGGTGTTCTTTCCGTACAATATTAACTCCCCTTCCCAATTTTTGCACATACCCTATACTCTACAAATTGTCTATTTTTTGTGTGATTTCCTCTCTTTCCTTTCCCCATCAAGAGTGTACTTGATGTTCCTTTTAGCCACTATACACTTGTATGAAAATTGGAATTATTCACCTTCTCTATTCATTTTTAACTAGAAGGGAGAATGTTGGGGCAGGCCTTACCTATGCACACTCTCAGCACTATGTTAAGCAATCAGCTCCTTAAACAGACCCTCTTTCTAGGTTGTGTGACTACACATGTATATCATGATAATACTACCACATAGAAACAGAGACACATAATACTAGGATGAACCTGAAAAAGCCAATCAATAAATTGTTGTTAAGCGCTTATTATCTGTAACCCTGGCATTTCAAAAGGAGGTAAAAGGGGCGGCCAGGTGGCACAGTGAGTAAGAGCGCTGGCCCCGGCATCAAGAGACCCGGGATCAGTTCCGACCTCAGATACTTGGCACTCACACAAAATAACTGGCCGTGTAACCTTGAGCAAGTTACTTAACCCCAATTGCTTTAAAAAAAAAAAAAAGGAGGCAAAAGACAGCCCTTTCTCTCATTGAGCTCACAAACTAATAGGGGAGATAACAAGACAAAACATAAAAACAAACAAGGTGTATAAATAGGAAATAAATAATAGAGAGAAGGCACTAGAATTAAGAAGGGTTGGAAAAGACTGAAGATGGAATTTTTGTTGAGATTTAAAGGAAGTCAGGGGATAGATTTGATAAGGGAAAGCATTCAAGTCATGGAGAAGAGTCAGAGAAAATGCCTGGAGCTGAGAAATGCATCGTCTTGTTCATGGAACAACAAGAAGGCCATCATCACTGGATCAATGGGTATGTGGTGGAGAGTAATATGTAAGAAAACCGGAAAGGTAGGTCATGAACGGCTTTGAATACCAGACATAGGATTTTGTATCTGACCCTTAAGGCAATAGAGAGCCATGAGTTAAGTAGTAGGGAGGTGGCATGGTCCATCCTGTGCTTTAGGAAATCACTTTGGTGGCTGAATGGTGGGTAGATTGAAGTGGGGAGAAACTTAAGGCAGGTAGAGCCACAGCCAGGCTACTGCAATAGTTCAGGTGTAAAGAGAGTTTGTACCATAGTGGTCATAGTGTCAGAAGACAGAAGTCAGGTGTATTACAAATCAATAGGGCTTAGCAAAAGATCAAATATGCAGAGGAGGGATGAAAGATAGTGAGGAATCAAGGATGACTATTTGGTCAAGAGCCTGAGGGATTGGGAGGATGATGTAGCCCTCTACAGTAATGTGGAAGGGGTAGGTTTAAGGGAAAGCCATTCAGAACAGATTGTGACTATTTTCCCCCTTATGAATCTTCATTGATAGTCATTCCACTTTTATTTTCTTTTATCCCTAGCAAAGGGTACTTGCATGTGGCATATTTACAAGTGAATAACCCTATAACACATTACACATTCTCTGTTATTTAACCTGTTTGTTCTTTTAAGACTAGAAGGTGCCAAGCAGATGCTCATTTGCATTGGTAGAAAGTTTCCTCCTAGGAATTCCCAAGGAAATCACAAGTCTAATAAAAAACAAACAAATCCCTATAACACAGATTTATGTTCTTTATTTTTTATTCTCTAGTTTAATTTGTAATCTCTGAAAATTAACTCATAAAACCCTAAGATCTTTACAAATATTGTTTTTTTTAACCAGGTCTTTTTATGTTAATAAAATATAAATAATAAAACATTAAACAACATTTTATAAACATGATATAAATATAAAATATTAAACAATAACATATGTTAATAGCTCATAATAATAAAATATGTTTATGTTTGCAAAATCTTTAACATACATTCTATCTTAATTCTAACAATACTCTACCGTGTGTGTGTGTGTGTGTGTGTATACTATTATTATATTTGTTTTACAGATGAGGATACTGATGTGTAGAGAAGTTAAGTGACTTGTCCATGATCATATAGCTAGCAAATACCTGAGGCAGGATATGAACCCAAGTCTTCCTGACTCCCAAGTCTATCTTGCCATCCCTGAACTAAACCATTCCTCTTCTCAAGAACTAGCTTATTTGAAGATTTATCATTTTACATAAGTCTACACTATGACTTTCTCATCATTGGCATTTTTAAGGATCACTTGAGGTTTACACACTATTGGTTTTCATACATTCTGTAATGTACAAACTTTAAACTAAAATAGCACACACTTGAAACTAAAAAGTTCACTGATTCTTAAAATGTTCATGCCCCAAAAATGGGAAGAGGGAGGATGATTTGCAAACACATTTCAAATCTAAAGGGTTGTGTTTAAAAAAAAAATCACTCTGGTTTCTATTATTCTTATTTTGAGTATTGCTAAATGTATGGGATAATTTTAGCAATGACAGGAAGCTGACAGGCAGTTTTTCAGTCCAATTTTTAGTATGCTATATTGCTTACTCATTTCATTTTTCTTAACATGAATATTATATGATTCAATACATAAAAGCTAAATTAATGTAGAATGTGTTGTTGACTCATAATAAAATATCAATCAGTTTCATCTATCACTTTTTACTTTTTTTACTATAAAAATAATTTGTTGAAGCTTCTCTCCTCTGTGGGATAAGACTGCTTGCTTTTTTTTTTCTAAGTAATGATAACCTTTCATCTACAGTTGAAAGAAGAGCTCAGAATGCCCAGTGGTCCTGGGCTTTGACCTGATCCCTCAAAGCCTATAGAGTGCCCCATGGTCAGCACTCTCAGGCTTAGTATAACTCAAAGAACATCAGGCTAAAAATATCTTATGATGCCAGATATGCTTCATCATTTTCCTCATCTGTAAAATGAAGAAACTGGACAAAAAGGTCCATGAGGTCCCTTCCAACTCTGAATTTATGATCCTATGATATTGTTAACCCATTTTTTGAATCCTAAGTATCATTTTACTGAATTCTGTTTTTAAAAAGACATGTTTATCTCTATGATATTAATATTTGAAACAAAGTTTTGCTTTTTCACCTGTCTTGGAGCTACTGAACAATCATAAATAATGGCTAGTATCCAGAGCTCCTACTCTTTCTAGCCTATCTCTTCCCACCCTCTCCTCTTACAATGGCACTGCTAAAATCAAATGTCCTGAGATCTCTTCTCTATGGATAGTCTCCCTTACAATGTAGATCAGAATCTATCTGTGTCTGACCATTAAACTTCACCCCAAAATGGAACCTGATAGGAACTCAGAATCATTTGATTTTATAATCATTTATTAGGGCAGCTAGGTGGTACAAACTTGAAGTCAGAAAGACTCCTCTTCCTGAGTTCAAATCTGGCCCCAAACACTTACTGGCTATATGACCCTGGGCAATTCACTTAACTCTGTTTACCTCACTTTCTTCATCTATAAAATGAGCTGGAGAAAGAAATGGCAAACCACTCCAGGAGCTTTATCAAGAAAACCCAAAATGGGGTCATAAATAACAACATAATCAGTTATTAAATGTCCACTATGAGTAAGACACTGAAATAGGAGCTGGAAGGACTAAAAGTGGGGGTGGGGGAGGAAATCCATTAAGGTGATTGAATAGAGGTAATTAGAAACTAGCCACTATAACCACCTTGAGTTAAACCTAGCCAATAATCTCATTAAAGGAGAATAGTAATGAAAATGTCAGGAGTTTTTTGTCTGTTTTTGTTCTACCAGATAATCCCCATCAAATGGAAGAGTTGACCCAGGCAGGTGATATTCTTAAACTTCATTTCCCAATACAATCTCAACAAGTCACTCTGACTCCTTTTTTCAATTAGTTTCTTTCTGTTCACAATGAGGAAAGTACATTCATCAAGGAAATCCTCAGGAGATAGGAAAAGAAGCAGAGGTTTTATTTTACATAGTTCATTCCCCCTAGAACCTACATACCCTCACAGGAGGAGTGTGGTACAATGGAAAGAGTATGGGAGTCAGAGATCCTGAATTCAAACCTTCTGTCACTTATAACCTATGTGACCTTGAATAAGTCACTTGATATCTCCGATATTTCATCTAAAAATGAGGGAATTCAGTAGGAATTGCTAAGTGGATCAATGGATAGAGTGCTGAGCCTGGAGTCAGTAAGACCTGAGTTCAAATTCAGCCTTAGACATTTACTAGCTGTGCTCCTAGGCAAATCACTTAACCTCTGTCTGCCTCAGTCTTCTCAGCTGTAAGATGGGAGTAAGTAATAGCACCTACCTCCCAGTGATGTTGTAAGGATCAAATGAGATAATACTTTTATAATAGCACCTGTCATATAGTAGGTGCTTAATAAATGCTTGTTTTATTCTCTTTTAGATAATCTGCAAGGTTCCTTCTAGCTGTGAATAATGCTCATTTCCATTGTATTACTTATTTCACACTCTGATCATTCTGATTATACCTTCTCAAATGATAAGGAAGTCAGAAACTAATATAATCTTACTTACTGGGCACAGATAACTCATAACCATTCTTTCTTGGTGGGTTACCCTTAAGGCACCCCATGTAAAAGAATACTTTGTTAGGAATTTTCTAATTGTTTGAGAGGTGTGTTATAGTAGTAATAATAGTTAGCATTTATGGGGCTTTAAGATTTGTACAGTCTTTTTACATGTTTTAGCCATCAACAGGGGAGTCCTGTTTCCCCTGCCTACCCCATCTTCTTATTCTTTTTTTTTTTTGTAAACCAGTGAGACCTTACTTAAGATTCTTACTCAGCAGGAACCTGACAAGGGAGAGAAGGGAGCAGACCCTTCATATACCAGCAGAAAAACAGTCCCATTTTCCCACAAAGTAGTGGAACTTAATCAGTGTTTTTCTTAAATAAAAGGCAATAGAATTACCTCTTTTCCAAGTTTTTATGGTATAGTTAGTCTCTGAAGAGGCCCCAGAACTTGACTGAGAACCTAAAATAAAAGCATTGATCTTGTCAGAAGGCATATATAGTACTCATTTTCATCTATGGAACTAAGCCATATGTAATAAATTGATTACAGAAGTGCTACAAGCACAGTGACTGTATCACTATATTCCCTAAAATATTTCTAGGATGTATTATAATGAAATTCTACAAGAATGGAAATGTGAAGTGTCTTTCTGTCTCACTCATAGTCACACACACACACACACACACACACTCACCCACTCACAGTATGGTTATGTTGTTTTTTTTTCTGATCCATTAGAACTGATGAAGTTTAAGTTTTCATAAACTTCCAAGTCCCATAAGAAGTTCTTTACTAATCTAACCTTCTTAATAACTAATCTGACTTCCTGTTAAGCATCATGTCTCCTAGTCCCTCCTATTGGTTATTACCGACTACATAGCATTGGTATGGGGAGTACCATGCTATCACAAAGAATCATCATGATGATGCCTAAAATTTATATAAGTTTGAAGGTTAATCAACCCCATTTACATTATTAGTTTGTGCCTGGAACATAGTAGCTGCTTAATAAACATTTCCTGACTGACTCGTTGACTTTACTTATACTATCCAGGCTAGGGTGAATACAGGTTCCTTGAGATGAGTGACTATTTTCACTTTTTTTTGCATTCCTAATTCTAATACTAAACTCTAATATTAAATAAATTTAATAATAAATTTACATACATATATAAAGGAAAGTGAATATATACAAATACATGCATATACATATATACATTTAGTATTAGATTTGAGAATATGAATACAAAGTGAAATACATATACATGTATATTTATATATAAATATGTGTGTGTACATATACACACACGTTTGGAGACTGGGGAAAGACTTCATGAAATCTACTCATTAAGCTCCTAGAAGTCATTCAAAATACAGTTGCATCTTATTTCTTCAATGATTTCCAGGGACAACTACACCACAGTTTATGTTGTTTTTTTTTAATAACTATTTCTATTTTGGTTCATCCATTCAGCAAGCCTTAAGACATTTTTTTGTTTACCACAGCATAACCCTGTAATATTTTTTCACTATTTCCTTTTTGGAACTCTAGTTCATTTTTTTACTGGGCAGAATCCATGTCTAGACTTGTTAGTATCACAAAAAGAATATCTTTCAGATAAATATTTTATAAGACAATATAGTTCTTTCTTATTTTCAAGGAACACCCTCTCCATTCTTATGTGAGATTGCTCCTGCAAGAACATAAAGCTTTGCAGTCCATTTTTCTCTATTAAGTTGATGTGAAAAAACTAACCACTGTAAGAATGTGAGAACAGCTAGCAGTGAGCCCAGAATAGTAGCAATTATAGAAACATTAACTGTCTGCATTACAGAAAACATATTTCTTTCCATCTATGGAAAACATTTATATATGCATATATTGTTCATGTATTTCATTAGTTTCCTCACTCAGTATAGTAATCAGAATCAAATTTTATTCTCAATGACAAAATGAAAAGCACTATCATGTCATTTTTTCCACAAATAAGCACAAAAAGTGACCTTTGTTGAAAAAATGTCCTGAATTATGCATTGATTAAAAATATCAAGATTAAGAAATATTTTAAAGTGATGTAATTGAACTTTTCATCACTGACTTAATGAAAAGAAGCAGGGCAGTCCAATGGAAAAGATACTATGCGATGATGTATGTTCCTTTAGAGCAAATGATGTTTTCTTTTTATCTTTGTTTTCCTAGTGCCACAATGCCTTTCATTCATTAAGCACTTGATAAAAATTCACTAAATTGAATTGAGAGTCAAAAGATCTGTGTGTTAGTCCTAACTTTGGTACTCTGTGTGTTATTGAATAAGTCATTGTCCTACTTGGTTTCCCAAGTTTTGTTATCACTAAAAAAGGAAAAACCCACAAAATTTTTCTTTCCCACTAGCTCTAAGTCCAAACCCTGTTATAAATAAAAAGTTTTTTTTCAATGCTGCAAAATTAAGGAATACTTTTTTATGGAGGAAAAGCCAAAATATATAAAAAGGTAATATCATCCATCTAAAATAATAAAATATAAAAAATTTGCAAAAATACTGACAAGATTAAAAGGCTTGTCTCATTTAATTCCCATAGAAAAAGTCTATTTCAAAAGTCAAAATTTTGCCAGCTTCAAGTATTCTCCTAAGTCTGTTGAAAGAGAGAAGTCAATCTTTCTTTTCTTTGCTTGTCTAGACTGAGTTACTTATCTCTAAGTCAATGAGTAGCTTTAGAGCTGAAAATGACAACTTTCTTATAATTTTTTTCCCTCTGCATTATACTTCATCAGTATGAAAGCTGCAAATATTGATGCTTTTAGGTTTCTGAGACCATAAAGTCAGGAACATGTATTTGCATAACAGTTGCCTCTAGGACAGCAACTCATGGAAATCACAAAGAGAAGAAATGCCACAGTCTACTATCTACAATGATGGTTACTTGGCTAATATGAAATTCTTAAGACATTTTTCCTTAAGACAATTAGAATAACATCTCAGCAGGACTCTTTCAGGTAAGATAGAGAGTATCGCTAATGCCCCTTCCAGCTTTAAAATTCTTCTAAATTGTTGTACCTCATATTCTAAGATAGAATACATTGATATGGACTCATATCTATAGAACACAAAGGCATCGATTTAAAACACTGTGGGGACAGAGAATAACATGTAGGTCAAGGTTAAATACAGGTTAGGAATTGGGAAGAAATCTCTAAAAAAGAAGAAAAGAATAAAACAGTTCCTTCTCAGAAGCAGACTTTCTGCTGAGCAACTATAAGGGAAAAAAAGGAGAAATGGGAAAGGGGAAGGAACAAACATTTATTAGGCTTCTACTATGTGCCAAGGACTGTCATAAGCACTTTACAAATACTATTTCATTTGATCCTCACAACAACCCTGTGAGATAGATGCTATTATTATCCCTATTTTACAGCTCATAAAACTGAAGCAAAGAAAGATTAAGTGACTTATCCAAGGTCATACTGCTAGTATCAGAGGCCAGAACTGAACTCAGATCTTCCCGAATCCAGATGCAGCACTCTATCTGTTGCATCAGCTGTCATGAACAAGTGTAAGAAAATGCATTACAATTTCAAGACAGAGTAAGTGCTAACAATGGGGAAAAGGGTGGAATCTCATTTATGAGGTGGTACCCTTCTTAAAAGCCTTCAGTGACTCTCTATTACCTGTAGAATTTTTTTTTAAAGACATACTCTTCCAACTGGGATTTAATCAAGATCCTGTGTTATCTGGTTTCACATTATTTTTCATCCTTATCTTACATTATTCTCTTTGATCAGTTCCAGCACAATTACATAGACATCTGTTTCCCAAAATTTGTATGCTATTCTTCATGACAGAATAATAATAATAATAGCTAACATTTGCATGAGGTCTTCAGGTTTGCAAATGCTTTACAGACTTAGTTCATTTGATCCTTACAACAATACTGTGAGATAAAAGCGATCCCGAAAATTAATACCTTTAAAATCAAACCATTTTACAGATAAGGAAACAGAGGCTAAGCAACTTGTCAATGGTCACACAGGAAAGGCAAGGTTCAAGTTCAAATTGTTCTAACTTCAAGTCTAGAACTCTATGGGTTGTGTGGTTAGGAGTGTAGTGGATACATCTCTGAACCAAGTGTGGGGGAGATCTGAGTACAAATCCCACATCAGAAACATTGCCTGTGTCACTTAACTTCTGTTTGCCTCAATTTCCTCAACTTTAAAAGGAGGATGACAATGGCACCCCCTAACCTCCCAAGTTTCTTGTGAGGATCAAATGAGATCGTATTTGTAAAGGATTTAACATAAGGTCTGGCACATGGTAGGAGGTTAATAAATACTCATTTCCTTCTCTCTTAAAAATCGCCTGCCTGCCTGCCTTTTCACTTTCCCTTCATCTCTTTGGTCATCTTCCTTCAAGCACAACCAGCACTTCTCTTCTTGATATTCACAGTTGTCAATGTTCTCTCCGTTCTCAAATTATCATGCATATACTTGTGTCTGCAGTGTATTGCCTAGTAAATGGAAAGATGCTTGCAAGTAGGAACTATTTTGAATCCCCAGTATGTAGCAGAGTGTCTAGGATCTAAAGAATACTTAATGAATGCTTGTGGAATTGAATAAATGAATGATTGTCTGTTGGCAAGGGCCAGGTATAGGTGACAAGGACTGATTAAAAAAAAATTTGACTGGAGTCATGCAAATCTCATTTTTTTAAAAGACTTTACACTGCAAAATGGATAATGGAGAAAACTACCCCTATATATGTACCAAACTAGAGATTACATATGATTAAGAAAGAGAATAACAGTAGAAATGCCCAATAATCCTTAGGAAATGAAATACAAGAAAAGGAGCCAGCAATAAATGCCATGGTTTCCAATAGCTATACACAAAAGAATAAAGAATGGATACAAAACTAGAGTAGCTGGCGATTAACTCATTTCCTGACTCATAGTACGTACTTAATCAATATCTGTTAAGTGATTGATGGTCTAAAGAATATAATGCAAGGAGATAAATTTAACCTAAAATGGTTATCAGTGGGGAGCTAGGTGGCACACTGAATAGAGCACCAGGCCCGGAGTCAGGAAGACTCATCGTCCTGAGTTCAAATCTAACCTCAGGACTTTGGGCAAGTCACTTGACCCTGTTTACTTCAGTCCCCTCATCTGTGAAATGAGCTAGAGAAGGAAATGGCAAATCACTCCAGTATCTTACAAAATTGGACCACAAAGAGTTGAATGCAACTAAAAAATAACTCAGCAAAAAACAACTTGGTAAAAGTGAGACCTGGTGTGGAATGGGAGCCAAGATGATATCTTATGGCTTAATTTACTCATAGAGAAAAGATTAGGCAAAAAGCTGTAGGAAGGGAGAAGGGAAGTAGGGCAAAGGATAATTGTATGTTAAAATGAGATGCTTGTGTGAGGAAATCTAGTTATTAGGGAGGAGGAAACTAGAGTGGGGAACATTTGGGTGAACAGGTCAGTCAAGGCTGAAATTAAGGCGATATTGACATCACAGTATGCCAGAGACCACTGGGACAGAAGGGAAATCACTAAGGAGTTGGTGAAACAGATCACAAGCCTTGTATGTGGTGACATAATATATTAGCGATAGGAGACTTCAATTATCCACATATCTAATGGAATTCTCCTTCAAAAGCAAATTAGCTAAGATTTTCTTGACTTTTGTTAGTGATGATTGAATTCTTCAAAAAGTGGAAGAAGCCCTAAAGGGAATATCTATTCTAGAACTCACCAGCTAGGAGGAATCAGTTGTTGAAGTAGAAATGATGGGAAACTTTGGGAGTATGGTCTGTTAAATAGGACCTTGGACTTAGAATGATACGGGGGTCTGATCTGTGGAAAAAGGAAAGAGTCTAACTCAGTGGCCTCTAAGATCCTTTCCAGCACAAAACCTCTGACTGTATGATCCTATGAATTTGTGATAGAGGAGAGACATAATATGACATACATCTTATAATTTGGGAGAGCATGTTTCAAAGGGTTAAGAAAAGAATAGGTAAGATGGCAGAGGCTAAAATCCCAGGAGAGAAAGAAATTTCTCAAGAATAAAATTCTGAAAGGACAGAATGTTAAGATTTCATAGCATGAAAGGATCTCAGTGACTCTCTAGTCCAGCCTGTATCTGAAAATGAATTCCCCCTACAACGTATCTGGCAAGTAATTATCTATTCTCACCTATGTTTGGAGGCCTTAGGTAAGGGCCCTTTGCTATTTAAGATATATTTCAGTGATTTCAATAAGAATGGTGATGTCATGTCTATCAAATTTGTAGGAAACACAAATCTAGGAGAGCTAGCTAACCCATTGAATGACAGATTCAGTACACATACACACACACCCCCAAAAAATCTTGACAGATTAAAATATTGAATTGGAACAAACAAGATATAAATTAATAGCATTAAAGGCAAAATGCTTCTCTGGGTTAAGAAAATTTTAGAGGTACAAAATGAAAAAAAAATGTGTTGCTAAATAGAAGCCCCTGAGCAAAAAATCTAGGTGTTTTATTGGTCTGCTAGCTCAATATGAATCAATAATGCAACATGACATCCCCAAAAAGTTAATACTATATGCTAGGTGAACAGAGGGTTAATATCCAAGATAGTGGAAGTGATAGACCCACTTTATTTTGTGCTTGTCACACCCCATCTGGGGTATTGTGTTATTGTGTTCTCTTTTACGTCCTACATCTAAGGAAGTATGGAGAGGGAAAGGGGGGATTAGAGCTGATTTCTGGTTTCAAATATTTGAAAGTTTGACATGTGGGAAATGCATTGATTAGACTGTTTATACCACTTTTTTCCTGCATCTTCCTTAAGACTATTTTTCTTTGGTTTTGATGACACCGGACCCCTGGTTTTGCCTCTCTAACCAATCCTCTTTTGTGTCTCACTGTGTCTGCCTCATGTGTCAGTAGCTTTAACATGAGCGTTCTCCCAAGGCTATGTCCTTGGCTTTTTCTTTTCCCCTCATCATCTCCCCTGGTAATTTCAGTCACTTCTGTGATTTTAACCTTTCTGCCACTGTCCCAGGCTCATATTCTAGCTGCCTTCTGGACTTTTCCACCTGGAAAATTGATGAAGCTCTTCAACACATCTAAACTTGAATTCATCCATTTGTTTTTCATTCATTTTTCCATCTCATTTCTCTATTTTTTGTCAAATGAACTACTTTTTTTCTCTTTCGTCTTTGACTCATTCTAACCTGAGCCATCTTTGCTCCCTTCTCTTTCATCAGCTTCATCTTCTCCTCACTCAATTGCCAAGCCTTGTTCATTATAATTCTTCAATATCTCTCATATCTGTACCCTTTTTTACTGCCATCACTCTAGTTCAGACCTTCTTCACCTCTGACCTAGGCAACTTCATTAGTTTCCTAACACATTTCCCAGCAATATACAACCACCAGATTGTTCTTTCTGGAGTTCAGTTATATTGCTCCAGTATTCAAAAACCTTCTGACAAGTGAAAAAAAAAAAAGAGAAAGGCTCCTCATTGTTCCTTTCTTAGTCTGATATTCAAAGATCTATAGGTTTAGACTTAGCTTTTTAGCTTCATCAAGCACAACTCCCCCTCATGTACTCTGCACTACCTCCAAACCAGATTGCTAGTTGTTCCCTAAACACTCCTCATGCTTTCTTACCTTTGCACCTTTGCTCATGCTGTTCTCCTATACCTGGAATGCCTGCCTCCTCCATACCCTACCAATCTATGCTTATTGGCATCCAATCTACCCTTCAAGGTTGAGTTCAGATGCAACTTCCTCCATAAAGATTTCCCTGATTCCTCTAGTTGAAAATAATGTTTTCCTCCCTTATCTGACTTCATGACCTTTTATATTCCTTGTGTATATTTATTATAGTCTAATTTTTATTATATTTAATTGTGTAGATTTCTTATTTAAGTTATATTTTAAGCTCTTTGATGGTAAAGACATGCCTTATTTATCTTTGTATTTCTCCTTAACACAATACCTGGCTTGTGGTAGGCAATTAAATGTTTGTTAAATGAAAAGTTAAATGCCATTTACTACCTACATGACCCTGGACAAATCACTTAACCTCTCTAGGCCTCATTTTCCCTACCTGTAAAAGGAGGCAGTTGATTTAGATGAGCTCCCAGTCCTAAATTTATGACTTGAGACTATTGGTTTGAGAGACTAAACCATATAAGGAGTATGGGCATATTGGGAGAGTAGCCATATAAGTTCTAAGACTAGATCGAGTGATTCCTAGAACACCAGCTTCATACAGAAGGTGGTATTTTAGATAGATGACCCTAGAGGAAGACTTCCAGTAAATGACCACATAAATGAGGTAATGTAAGGCTGATAACTTTGAAGGTGTTATTTACATGTGAATCATTTTGAGGGAAGAATAGGGAAACTAACTGAATGAAGCTAGCTTTCAAGTGAAAGAGGCTGCCTAAGCCTCCAGAGGTAGTAGATAGACCAGGACACCCTGAAAAAGAGCCCAAGACAAGATCTTGGCTTTAATCCATGAAACCCTATGTTCTTAACATGGTTCACATGCCATTTTCCAGTGTGGTGAATGCAAACATAAGAAGTATTCAACATGAATCCAAAGCGCATGCTAGCATTTGGTGCCATGCTAAGCTATAGTAATCCTCCCAGCCTTGCTATGATTTCTTAGAGCAATCTTTTGCTAATGCTGGGGAAGAAAAAAAAGACCTGAAGCACATATAGTGATGGCTCAAGATAACTCCCATTTATATTACACCTTTCCTCTAAAAAACACTTTCCTCAGAACAAATCTTAGGACTAGATGTCTGCAATACAAAAACTCTTTGTCAATGAACAGTTCAAAATATCTATGCCTTTGTGAGAGCCTTTATTTAGGAATTCATCTCATATCCCTTTTAGGAAAAGAACAGAAATGGTGCAGGGAGGTACTGATTACCTCACCCTAACATACTACATATGACCACAGCTGGTGGATTTTACTTTAGTGGTGAGAACATTTAGAAACTAACTAGCCCGGCTCCATGGTTTAATATAAGCAATTGGATCACACTCAAGTTGCTTGCCCTTAGGTACTGAAACTCCCACGCATTGCCCAGAATGCAGTTGAAATCTGATTTAGGTGTTGTGAAGACCAGAGTTGACTCAGCATTTCTTTTTTTTATTACTGAAATTATTCTTTTCAAGTTATTCTCCTTCTCCCCCCCCCCTACTTTTCTCTCTTTTTTTCTTATTACTCCAGAGGGGCAGGTGCAGAAACTAAACTCAGTCTTTCATACCAAATAGATTTGCAGAGGTCAAACTTTTAAAAATTTACAAAATTTTTTAATTTATAGTCAGTCCAAATGAAGAGGAAAGATGCAGTCAGGTTTTGATAACAGTTATTCAATATATTCTTACCAAATGCCTACTATGTGTAAAGAGAAGAGGAGAAATAGATACAAAGACATTTAAGATGCAATGTCTGTCTTCATGGGATTGCAAATCTAGTAGACACAAAAAGACATTTACACAAATAACTTTAGCACAGGGTAGATTGTGATATGCCATACCGCTTAAGTAATTGATCAGCTGAGGGCATATTTTAAATCTTTCATGCAAGAATGCATTTGTTATCTCTTTGCTGTTATAAACTTTCAAATAGATAATAATACTTGGAAAATGTGCTATTATTACCAGTAATCTATATGGTGAAATTTTCTTTTTTTTAAAAGGCTCAAAATTGGAGTATAACATTTGTGAATATTAGAGGTAGCTGTGTAGTGTACAAACTGAACTTGGAGTCAGAAAGATCTGACTTCAAACCCCATTTGCCCAGTGACCCTGGGCAAGTCACTTGACCTCTCTAAACTTTAGTTCCTTCATATGTAAAATCAGGATAATAATAGTACATGATTCACAGGACAACATAAGTAAAGGGCTTTGCACTCCTTAAAGCACTTCATACATGCTAGCTTTTGTCATTATTATTGTTATTATTATTGATGATATTGCTCTTATTGTTCATGTTATCATTGTTATTATTACCTTCTATGGTTCATGTGACAGTAGTGGAGAAGGCACTCTTAATACATGTGGACTTAAGCAGGAATTGGGTATAATGGAAAGCCTTGGAAGTCAGGAGAACTGTTCTAGTCCTAGTTCTGGCAATCATCAGCTGTGTGACCTTGGGTACATCATTTTGACCCTAAATCTCAGTTTCCTCACCTATAAAATGAAAGGGTTAAGGTAGGTGATTTTTAACATCCCTTCTCACTCTACCATCCTGTGATCTAATGTCATTGACAAAGGTAACAAATTATAATCTACAGATATTCTGTTACAATTCAAAGGTCATAATTTTTGTATTGCTGTATTACTGTTCCCATTTTTGTAAGTGTGAACTAATTTCAGTTACTTAAACTATGCATAAAATAATTTCACCAGTTTTTAAGATATGGTTGTAAGCAGACAAACATATGCCATTGTAACTAAGGCTGTCTAAGTATCTAGTTAAATTAAAATTGGAAGTGTTTTACAATGAAATAAATTTAATTCACCTGTTTAGAAATATGTCCCCTCACCTAAATCAACATCACTTTACATTCAGTTTACATTTCAGTTCCTGTAAAGGAGTAGATTCTTCAAATAAGTTTATTTAAGCTAAAAATACTCAAAATATTTCAAAATAATTTTATAAGTAAATGCTAAAAGTATTGTTGTTATTGAGTTGTTCAGTCATGTCTGACTCTTCAGGACTCCATGGACCAAACTTTTCATGGGGTTTTCTTGGAAAAGATACTAGAATGGTTATTAAGGCTAACAGATGTTAAATGACTTTCCCAGGGTCACACAGCTAGTATCTGAGGCTGAATTTGAACTCAGATCTTCTTGACTCCAGCCCCAGCACTGCATCCATTGAACCAACTAGCTGCCTACTATTATAAGTTTACTCTCACTTGAATAGATAATGCTATACCATAACAGTTTTTATTACTTTAAAATCTATAACACAATACTATATCATAGTGTACAAGAAATAGATAAAAATCAATAATATAATTATTTTAAAAGACATAAAATTAAACATATTTAATTAACTTTATCAGAATCATCTTAGTAGGAGATGGCTAGACTAGTGGGAAAATGTCCTCTGGAATCAAAGTACAAAGACCAAGATTACAACTATGAGTCCACGAGGCATGTGACTAAGTAATTATTACTTCAGCTCTTTGGGTCAGAGTTTCTTCATCTATAAAATGAGGACTTTGGACTAAATGATCACTAGGGTCATTTCCAAGTTCAAATCCTCTAGGGTCCTAATATATATATGGACATGTGTTCCTCTTGTGAGGTCCTACTTCTTTCTATTCCATTATATTTTTATAAGGTGAAATGAGGAGAATTGAAAGGGGAGAAAGGATCACAAACCATGGAGTCTAAAAGGTTAAGTGGAATAGAGGGGAGGAAGTCTCATTCACTTTGACTTGGTAGCAGTAATCTAAGTTTATAGATGATTGTACTATAAATGTCAGTCTTTGTGTTTTTTTTTAATTTTTGTGGTTTTTATTTTTAATTTTTTGTGTTTTTTAAGAAGTGTCAGTCTTCTTGAATCACAATGCTTAGTAGTCTAGCTATGGCATACCATAGATGAGCCCTAGGGAGTGCAGGACCCAGAATGATTGCCAAGAATAATCGCTCCCTCCCCTCCCCATATTTCTACCTATACTGGTAAACATCAATCAGCAAGAGGGAGCCCTCAGCCAATCAAATGGCAAACATGGCTAAAAACAAACAAACAAAAGAAAATTCAATCAAATCAGATTAGCTATTTTACAGGAATAGAAATCAACCACTCTAAACAAAAATCAACCTGGTCTTAGTCAATTGACTAATTGGATAAGATATGGAATTCAAGGATTGATTAAATATAACCTGTGCTCATAAGAAGTCAATTTAAATTTTGTTTTCATCCAAATTTTTATAATCATATAAACACAATGAAATATCAAAATCATCTACTATGTGGCATGTGGATGAATGTTCTGTCGCATTAATTTCTGTGAGAGACATTTTTAATGATTTGTTTATACTCTGAGAATGTTACTTATTGCCCACCAAAAAGGAATAACAAATAGGATAAAATTTCATATCACTAGATTTAGGAAGTATTTGGTAAAGCATATTTTGATCCCTTTGATACATTGAAGAAGTTCTCTAAAGGTATTTCTTTTTTTCTAAACATCCTATTGCTGTTTATCCTTCATTCTCAAAGAGGACCATGACATGCAAAAAGGTGACGCCATGACTTGCAAGTGAATTGGATTTGAGTGAGGGAGGACCATGGAAAGTCACCAGCCTCACTTTCTCCTTCTGAACCATCTGAGTCCAGTGGCCAGATACGGATCAGGACAATGGGGGATGGCCCAGCATATAGTGGGGGACTTTGAGCTTTTCAAGCTAAGGTCTTTAACAGATCTCAGTTTGACTAAGGCAGGGTAATTTCAATGATTACGGTTTAATAAAAAGGGAAGGGAAAATGACCTCGGATACTCCTCAGGGTTTCTGGTCAAAACAGAAACAATTGCTATTTACATTAATTCTGAGCTAATAAGGGGCCAAACAGTGACCAAGTAGGACTTGGTCTAGGACCACAGTGATTTGGGGTTAAGAATGGTCTTTAAGAGAACCTTAAGAGACATCCTATTAGAGCATTGAGGAAAGAGTTTGGTTTTAAAGTTTAGACCATAATGAACATCACAAAGAATGCCCTTGATGCTTCAGTAAATTTTGATTATTAATTTATCTTTTCCAATGCTTTTCTTATAATCTAATTCAAGTGTAATAAATATGTCCACACAAACCTTTTGGTCTGGATTTATCAAAGAAGAAAAATGTGTTATGAAAAATGTTTATTCTTGACCTTAGGAAAGTGATTTTTCTCCTCTTGGTCTTCAGTAGTTCTTTATTTGGGGAAGAAGGAAGAAAAAAGAGATGTTCATTACGATTCTTTCCAACTATAAGGCTGATGGGACAATAATCCTATAATCTTACTGCTTCCTTTCCCCCTACCTATGTTCCTTTTGTGACATGGAAAATGAATATATAGAGGAATCAAGTGATCTGCGTTCTAAACCTAAATCTATCACTACCTAGTTATGTGAACCTGGGCAAATGATTTCAATTTTTTGTTCCTCTGTTTTCTCATTTGTAAAATGGGGATGATGATATCTCTCCTGCCTATTTCACTGGGATTTTTGAAAATCAAATAAGACAATGAGAGTGAAAAATGTGCAGACATTTTAAGGATTACAAGATTATAAAATACTGACTGCAGGGTTAAAGAAATTTAAATATTCAAAATAAGAAACAGATAGAGTTAGTTTTAATATAAAAAATATCCATATATGCACATTCTTGTGAATATCCTTCTGGAAAACATGTCAACTCAAACTCAAAGTAGTATTTTTACCTTATTATTCAATTTTAGTAATTATATTACTGATAATTTCAAATTTTTTGACAATATAGAAAACAGCAAGAGAGATGAAACCAAGTATAAGCATTTTCAAAATACAAATTTTCCATAAACAAAGAATCATTCAAACCTTAGTGCATTTTTGTAAAACAACTCCCACTGATTTATATAAGCATTGTATTGTACCCCCCCCAAAAAAAACACCCACAACTGCTTGATTGGGTCTCCTATTACTCAACTAACAAACAAATTATTGACTCTCAAAATTAAAAAATTGAATTCAGTCTTCAGTGCATCTGTCATCTATCCATGGAACATCACTGCCTTCCTAGATGTACTAAGGTTAGAAAAAAATGTACCCCTTTCATGAAGTCATATCATGTCAGATATTTCATCAAAATGTTGAGACTTGAGGAGAAGGGGAAAATACTTTTCATCTCAAATAAAGATAGATTTTTTTTTCTCCGAAAAGATTGTGGGTAGAGGAAACATTGCTGTATTGTGCAGAATTCTCCTTAACCTATTGAAAGAGATTCTGACCTCTGCTATGAGCTCCTTTTCTATGCAGAAACAAGTGCTGCCAGAATCAGTTCCAGGAGCTTTTTTTTCCAAGGGAGGTCAAGTTGCTGAACTTGATGTAGGTAAGAATTCACTTCTGAGTGACCCAGTGGCATTCAGAAAGTGAGACCCAGTGTAGGCCAATCCTGTCACAGCCTGTGGAAACATTTGGAGGGTTTGGTTCCTTTCGTTTCATTTGTTTACTTTTGATTCCATTTATGGAAAAATATGAAAACACCTTCAAATAGGGGACATGATCAAAGTATTGAATTGTAAATGGAATCAGACTTTGAAAATGATGCTTGTACCCATCAATACCTAGAGGCCCTATTTGCTCACATCATTGTTGAGGATCCTATTATATTATGAAGTAGCACACATTTATCTACTATGTCATTTTCTCCGTTTTCTAGCTTCAAGGCCTACTATAGTCCACAAGATATTATCCTATATGCCTTGAATCCCATTGTAGTAGCATGCAAAGGCTTTGCTATTTAGCTTGAGAAGTCTGTTATGTTTTTTCTGCATGCTATGGATTTCAAATCATCCTTTCATATATAAGGACCCTCATGGTTTGTTTTACAATTTACTTATCTGGGTGGTGTTTCCATATTTGTTTTCCAAAACTAAATGTTTGATTCATATTATGTGTAGTTTATTTTATAATACAGTGCTTGCAAAAAAAATGTGACCAAATTAACCTGAAGCCCAAATAGTATTATTTCTGGTCTCTTTGCAGCTAGATCCTGAAGCTAGTGGTGTTCTCAAAGAACTTCAGGTAAAACTCAACGGAGTCCTGGATGAACTCAGCATAACCTATGGTGAAAGGTAATGAACATGACTGATAAGAATTTAAAACAATGATTTTTATAATCATAGGTTTTAAGCCAGAAGGGAAGGGACCCTAGAAGTCATCTGGTCCAATACCCTTACTTTACAGTTGAGGAAACTGATTCCCCAAAAGGTAAAGGTCCTAACCTATGATATCAGAATAAAAAAACAACAGAGCCAGCGTTTTAACTCATGCCCTCTGATGCCAAATCTATCATCTATCATGATAGCTAATGATGCTTCCATAGATATGCTTTATGTGCATTTGATGCTGTGTTGGTAATTAAAAAGCAAGAAGCAAATTATTAGAAACTAGTGTTTGAGTGTACAAGAGGCAAAGATTTCACATTCAGTGGGGATTACTTAAGCACCTACTGTGTGTAAGAACTTCACAAAATCTTTCTCTAATGCAAGCTACTATGCTACATGCCAGGGACCAAAAATGAAAAAAAAAAAAGATAGCCACAGACCTCAATGGACTTATATTCTATTTGGGAAGGGAGTAGAATGACATGTACACATTTAAATAAAACACAATGCAAGAACTTGTGGGAGCAAAGGAAAGATTATAAAGTCAGGACTTGATATACCAGGTTTAGAAAACAGCTTAAACTAGAGTATATGATGAGGAATTATTTGAAATAAAACTGGAAAGATTTTCTATGGCCATAAATGCCAGGCTGAGAAGTATGCATTTTACCCTTGAGCAAGTGTTCTTAACCAGGCATCCATGGACCATGGATAAATTTCAAGAGGTCTATATATACCTATCATATGCCAGGCACTATATTAGGTATTGAGAATGCTGTGACTCCCTTTAGGGAGTTTATATTTTATTGGGGGAAGGTCAGACAATGTATACTCACATAAATCCATACAAAATATATACTGAAAAGGAGGTATTATGGTGCAGGAGATAATGAACAGGCTATGTAAGCAGGTGAAGCGAGATTCATATCCTGCCTTTGACATGTACTGTCTTTGTGACCCCTGGTAAGTCACTTAAACTTTTAATGCTCCAGGCAAATTTCAGACTATAAGTTTCTGAGGTACTGGTCAGTGTTGGTACAGGGAATCTCCTCACCAAGAAGCTCCCTATACTAATGAAATCAGGAATCTAGTCCCTGTCTTTATTCCTACTAAAAAAATCAAGATAAATAGGAAACAGAGTTCACACCTCCCGTTCCTTCCCCCTCTTCCCCCACCATTTTAAAGTTAAGGAAAGTAAGAACTAAAGAATGTACTGTAATTTGACAAGGTTCATACAGGTATCAAGTAACAAAACTATAGAATTGAAGCAAGGAACTATGATTCCAAACCCCAAGCTCATTCTACTTGCCACCTGCACCGCAAAAGAATTTGGAAATTTTGGTTCAGGTAAAATTAGGGAGTGAATAAAATTCAGTTTTGAGCATGTTGAGATGAAGTGGTCATGGAACATACAGGTATAAAGAGACATCCAACAAGTGGTGGAACAAGGAAAGAGAGAATTGGGGCTGCATATATAGAATTGGGAATTATATGAACAGAGATAATTATTCCTATGGAAGCAGATGTAAATGCTGAGGGATAGAATGAGGAGAGAAGAACACTGAGGATATGTATTTGTCATATACATGTACATACATACATATACATATACATTTACATTTACGTATACATACATACATATATGTATATATATATATATATATATATATATATATCAAATTGATTCTCCAAAAGAAACTTGTCTTTTAGAAAGTTAGCAAAGGGAGCCTCTTCTGACCAGGGGACTCTTAAGACAAAGATAGACTGGAAAATGCTTATTTGGAAGGGTTAATTGACTTATTAGGAAGCTTGCTTCATATATCCTCATAATGAACTTTAACTTCTGCTTGTATTAGAATTGTGTACTTTCCTATCTAACTTTAAGTTACTTAAACTTCTCTGTACCTCCACACACAGTTCCTTAAATACAATAGGTTCACAATGATCACTTGTTTATTTGACTTGATGTGATTACCCATGTAAGATGGGTTAACAATTTTTTAAAAAACCTTTTGGCTGCTAGCCAGAGGTATGAGGTAAAGTAGAGGTAATGGAATACCTAAGAGTCCTCATGCTCTGTCTTTTCTCCATGTCTTCACTCTCCACATGCTTTTATCCATCAACCTTCAGCCTTGAGGCAGCATGGTGTGTTATAGAACCAGCCTGGAGGTCAAGAAGACCTGATTTCAAGCTCTGCCTTTGACTCATGCTTCCCAAGTCACTGCCTTATGGCAACTTTTAAAGACTATAAGTTATGGATGAGTTGCAGATATAGAATTTTTGGACAGTTTCTATGTTGTGAGCTCACTGTACTGAAATCACAAGGCTACAGCCATCCTCCTCTCATTAGTCCCCAAAGAAATGATAACCAAAAGCCACAACAACATATTACTTTTAATTGAGGGAAGTTAGGCTTGGGGTAAAGCTTGAGACACTGTTGTGGTTATACAAAACAAAGTGATTGGCCTGTTTCTAGACTCATCACTCAGATACTCAAATGGATCTCAAATCTCATCAATTTGGGTGAGACGACAATGCAACAAAAAGCAAAAAACATGCTTTTCCATGGCCTTGTGAATCTTTTCTATGGCTTCCAACAAATTTGCTACTGGGAATATAGTAACATACTTGGGGACATTCTTACCTTCTGATGGGAAGAACCTCTCTTCATAGATCTTCCTTTTCATTCATACATTTCCATACTGAGAGGCTTTTCTCCAGTTCTCCTTTAAAGTTCCACATTTGTTACATATTTCTCACTTCCAATATGTACATTTCAGTCACCCTCTGTGATCATCATATAACAACACTATTAGAATATTTCTATTTAAAAGATGAATCTTGGGCAGAAACAAGACGGTGGAGTAAAGACAGGGACTCTCCTGAGCTCTCCCCCAATCCTCTCCAAATACCTTTAAATAATGACTCTAAACAAATTGTAGAGTGGTAGACCCCATAAAAAGACAGAGTGAAATAATTTTCCATCCCAAGAGAACTTAGAAGTTCAGCTGGAAAGGTCTGTTGCACCAGGGTGAGAAGAGCACAGTGCAGCATAGGCAGTTCAGACTGGACCACAGTAAACCAGGAACAGGACTCAGAAACTGAATCAGTGGCAGCAGTTGTGGTTTCCAGACCTCTCAGAAGACAAATGGTAAGGGGATAAGACAAATGGCCAGATGGAGATATACAGGGGTCCTTTTGCCAGCACCAGGGCCATGACTCTCTTGAATTGAGTATACTTGGATCTGGGTTGCAGTCCTTGGTCTTAGTCCCAGTGTGAGGAGGAGCACTAACATGGCAGAGATTTCAGCTGCAAGGGAGCAGGGAACCTGGTCACAATTCCAAGGTTGAAGAGAGTGCTTATAGGGGCATCCAGGTAGCACAGCGAGTAAGAGTACTGGCTCCAGTGTCAGGATGACATGGATTCAAATCTGGGCTCAGATATTTAGCACCACACCCAGAAATAACTGGCTGTGTAACCTTGAGCAAGTTACTTAACCCCAATTGCTTTAAAAAAAAAAAAAAGAAAAGAGTGCTTATTGTCACTCACAAACCAATGCACAGTACAGGAAAGTAATAAACACAATTCTCCCCTAAATCATACCACTTTGGAAGAGCCAAAAACTCACAGGTCCCCAGAATTACCTCTGAAAAGAGCTGCACAAAAATCCTGATGTTGTGGACAGTTCCCCCTCCACTTGGGAAGCAGAACCCCACATTAACAGAGTTAAAATGAACCAACAGGAAAAATTCTGACCATAAAAAAGTTACTGTGGTGACAAGGAAGATCAAGACACACACTCAGAAGAACATAAAAAAGTCAAAGCTCCTACATCTATAGCCTCCAAGAAAAATATGAATTGATCTCAGGCATGGAAAAGCTCCAAAAGGATTTTGAAAATCAAGTAAGAGAAGTAGAGGAAAAATTGGAAAGAGAAATGAGAATGATGCAAGAAAATTATGAAGAAAGAGTCAACAGCTTAGTAAAGGAGGCACAAAAAAATACTGAAGAAAATAACAGTTTTAAAAAACAGACTAGGCCAAATCATAAAAGAGGGACAAAAATTCAATGAAGAGAAGAATGCCTTAAAAAGCAGAATTGGCTAAATGGGAAAAAAAGATACAAAAATTCACCAAAGAGAACACTTTAAAAAGTAGAGTTAGACAAATGGAAAAGGTAGTACAAAAACCCACTGCAGAAAATAATTCCTTAAAGGTTAGAACTGGGCAAGTGGAAGCTAATTACCTTATGAGAGATAAAAAACAATAAAATGAAATTAAAAGAATGAAAAAATAGAAGAAAATGTGAACTATCTCATTGGAAAAATAACTGACCTGGAAATAGATCCAGGAAAGATAATTTATGACCTGAAAGTCATGATCAAAAAAGAACCAAGACATCATCTTTCAAAAAATTATCAAGGAAAACTGCCCTAATATTCATTTGTAGAATATTAGGGCAGTTTTCCTCTGATTGTTTCCCTCTGATTATAAGAGGGTAAAATAGAACATGAAAGAATCTACTGATCACCTTCAGATCCCAAAATGAGAACTCCCAGGAATATTATAGCCAAATTCCATAACTCCCACCCAGATCAAGGAGAAAATATTGTAAGCAGACAAATAGAAATAATTCAAACATTGTGAAGTCACAGTTAGAATAACACAAGATTTAGCGTCTTCTACATTAAAGGATCAGAGTGCTTAGAATATAATCTGGAAGGAATATAATCTTGGAATATAATCTCTGGAAGGCAAAAGAGTTAAGATTCCAACCAAGTATCACCTACCCAGGAAAACTGATATAATCCTTCAGAAAAAAATGGACTTCAATGAAATAGATAACTGTCAAGCATTCCTAATGAAAATACCAGATAGAAATGGTGAAATAGAAAAAAAATATATATATATATATATATGTAAAATAGAAAATTTCACTTTCAAACACAAGATTCAAAAGAAGCATAAAAAGGTAAACAAGAAAAAGAAATCATGAAGGATTTGATAAGGTCAAACTGATTATATTCCTGCATGGGAAAATGATATTTACAACTCCTAAAAAAAACATTTTGACTATTAGAGTAGTTAGAAGGAGTATACATAGAAAGCAGAAGTGTGAGTTGAATGTGATGGTATGATTATCTAAAAAAAATAAAATAAAATAAAGGGATGAGGAAAAGAATGCATGGGGAGAAGGGGAAAGGGAAAGACAGAATGGGATAAATTCTCTGACATAAAAGAGGCCTGAAAATGATTTTACAGTGGAAGGAAAAATAGAAGTGGGGAGGAAAGCACATGCACCTTACTCTCATTAGAATTGATTCAAAGGGACAATAATATACACAGTCAGTTGGTTGTAGAAATCTATGTTACTATACAGAAAAGTAGAAAGGGAAGGAAATGAGAAGAAGGGGGTGAAAAGCTGATAGAAGGGAAGTAAAAGATAGAAGCAAAACACTTTTGAGAATGGACAGAGTAAAAGGAGAGAGACAGCAGAATGAACAGAGGGGAAATAGGATGGAGAGAAATATATAGTAAGTAATCATTACTGTGGAAAAAAAATATTTTTACAGTGAGTTTCTCTGACAAAGACTTCATTTCTCAAGTATATAGAAAACTGAGTGAAATTTTTAGAAATAAGAGCCATTCCTCAACTGATAAATGGTCAAAGGTTATGAACGGGCAGTTAACAAATTAAAACAATCTATGGTCATATAAAAATACTCTAAATCACTATTGATGAGAGAAATGAAAATTAAAACAACTGAGCTACTACCTCATACCTGTGAGATGGGCTAATATTATGGAAAAAGAAAATTACAAATGTTGGAGGGGGCATAGGAAAATTAAAACGATAATGTGCAATTGGTGAAGTTGTATACTGATTCAGTCATTCTGAAGAATAATTTGGAACTATGCCCACAGGGCTATTCAACCATGTCTACCCTTTGACTGAGCAATACAACTACTAGGTCTATATCTCAAAGAAATAAAAAACAAAAAGGAAAAGGACCAAGGAATACAAAAATATTATAGCAGTTCTTTTACTGCTGGCAAATATTTGGAAATTGAGAGGATGTCCATCAATTTGGGAACAGTTAAATAAGTTGTTGTATATGATTGTGATGGAATCCTATTGTGGAGAATGGCACAGCCAAGATGGCAAAGTAAAAGCAGGGGATTGCTTGAGCTCTCCCCTACATCCCTCCAAATACTTGTGAAAAATGACTTTAAACAAATTCTAGAGCTATAGAACTCACAAAATGACAGAATGAAACATATACCCAGCTCAAGATGACTAGGAAGGTCAACAGGAAAGGTCTATCACACCAGACTAGTAGTGGAGCACAGTCCACCATAGGCCATACTGCCAAAAATGGAGCTGGAACAGGCCTCATGGCCTGAATCACTGGCAGCTGTGGTAGTTTCCAGACTTCTCAACTCACAAATGCCAAAGCCAACATAGAAGGTCAGTGGAAAAACTCTGTCAGACCTGGTTGAGAGAGGAAAAATGGTCTTGCCCTAGCCCCAGGGAGGCAGACATGGCAGTGGCAACAACAGCAGCAACAGCAGCAGTGACTGCTTCCAGAGCTCTGGGCCCACAGACAGTAAGGGGATCAAGTGACTGATCATAGGGGGATTTCAGTGATCACTTTGCTGGCAATGAGGTCATATTCTCTGGCTTTGCCCTGCTTGGATCTGGGTCACAGTACTGGGTAGAGCTCCTGGAGTGAGAAGGAGTGCTCATGTGGCAGAACTTGTGGCCATGGAGGTGATGGAATCCTCCTCACAGTCTCACAGTTTCAAGGCAGAAAAGAGTTCTTGTGGTCACTCACAGAGCAGAGCACAGGCCAGGAAAGGAGTAAACACCTCTACTTTGATCATACCACCTTGGAAGAACTGAAAATTTACATGTCCCTAGAAGTATCTCCAAAAAACAGCTTCACAAAACCCCTGAAACTTTGGACAGTACACCTACATCCACACCCACTGGAGTCCTACCTGAACAAAGAGTTAGAAAGTCAAGTATTTGACTGGTAAAATGAGCAAACAGTGTAAAAAAAAGTCAGACTACAGAATCTTACTTTGTTGACAAAGAAGATAAAAAAACAGAAGACAATAAAGTCAAAGCCCTATATCCAAAGCCTCCAAGAAAAATATGAGTGGTCACAGGACATGGAAAAGCTCAAAAAAGGATTTTGAAAATCAAATAAGGGGAAAAATGGGAAGAGAAATGAAAGTGATTCAAAAAAATCATGAAGGGGCAGAGCCAAGATGGCAGTGTAGAATCTGCAAAAAAAAACTCCATGAGCTCCCCCTATAACTACCTCAAATACCTATAAAATATGACTCTAAATAAATTTTATAGCTGCAGAACCCACAAAGTGACAGAGAGAAACAAATCTCCCGCTGAAGGCAGCCCAGCAGGCCAGGAGGAAAGGTCCATCACAGCACTCTGGGAGCCAAGCCAGCCACACTTGAGCCCATAGATTTAGCCCCAGGGTGGCCCTGACCAGCAGTGGCTGGAGCAGATCTTGGGAGAGTGGATTACCAGCACCTGTGGCAGTTTCCAGAAATATCAATCCATATATGCCAAAGTGTAGAACTCTGTTGGAACTGGCGGGGCAGGAGGGAGGATGGAGGCATTGACTGGCATCTGCCCCCAGAACAAGAAGCAGGGGAGGTGCAGCAGCCATGCAGCTGCCTCCAAGTAGCTGCTTCTGAGCTCCTGGCCTGCAGATCATAGGGAAGCCAAGCGACCATTCAGAGGGTAATCACTCTTGCTTCAACCTGCCTGAATCTGGATCATGGTCTTGGGTTATGGTCCTGAGGTGTGTGACTAGTAAGCCAGACCATTTGGGGGCTGTAGAGACAGTGCCCTACTAATAGCTCCAGCAGCTGTGAAAACCTCAGCAATTTGGGAAAAAATTCTCCCCTCTGGGAGCAGAGTTCTACTGTGGCAAAGAGCTGAAAAGTCAAGTAATTGAGGGGCAACATGAGCAAGCAAAGGAAGCAAAGCATGCAGAGCAATCCAACTTTAGATTCCTTTTTATGGGGACCAAAAGAATCAAAGCATGGAGTGGGAGGAAGACAATGAAGTCAGAACTCCTGCACCAAAAGCTTCCAAGAAAAATATGAATTGATTACAGGCCATGGAGGAGCTCAAGAAGTATTTTGAAAATCAAGTAAGAGAAGTGGAGGAAAAACTGGGAAAAGAAATGACAATGATGGAAGAAAATCATGAAAAGAGAGTCAACAACCTGACTGAAGAAAATAAGACCTTAAAAAACAGATTAACTCAAAGGGAAAAAGAGATCCAAAAAGCCAATTAGGAGAAGAATGCCTTAAAAATCCAAGTTTGCCAGATGGTAAAAGAATTTCAAAAGCTCACTGAAGAGAATAATTCCTTCAAAATTAGATTGGAGCAAATGGAAGTTAATGACTTTATGAGAAATCAAGATATTATTAAACAGTTCCAAACAAATTTTAAAAATAGAAGGCAATGTGAAATATCTCTTTGGGGAAATCACTGACCTGGAAAATAGATCCAGGAGAGATCATTTAAAAATTATTGGACTATCTGAAAATCATGATGAAAAGAAGAACCTAGAAATCATCTTTCAAGAAATTCTCAAGGAAAATATCACTGATATTTTAGAACCAGAAGACAAAATAGAAATTGACAGAATTCATGGATCACCTCTTGAAAAAGATCCCCCCCCCCAAAAAAGAAAAAACTCCTAGGAAAATTATGGCCAGATCAAAGAGAAAATATTACAAGCAGCCATGAAAAATCAATTTGAATATTGTGGAAAAAAAATCGGGATAACACAAGATCTAGTGGCTTCCACATTAAGGAATTGAAAAACTTGGAATATGATATTCCAGAGGTCAAAGGAGCTAGGATTAAAACCAAGAATCACCTACCCACCAAAAGTGAGTATCATATTTCAGGGGAAAATATGGTCATTCAATGAAATAGAGAACTTTCAAGCATTCTTTATGAAAAGACCAGAGCTGAATAGAAAATTTGGCATTCAAATACAAAAAGCAAGAGAAGCATGAGAAGGTAAACAGAAAAAAGAAATCATAAGGAACTTATCAAAATTGAACTATTTACATGACTACATGGAAAAATGATAATTCTAACTTAGGAAACTTTTCTCAGTATGAAAATTATTATACATAAATTATATTATATAAGTATATATTATTTTATATAAATGTATATATGTATACATACATATATATGTCTATATAGGAGGGTATGTGTGTGTATGAATACATATGTAAGTATATGTATATATGTGTACTGGTATACATAGACAGAGGACACAGTATCAATTTAATAGGAAGAGATGATATTTAAAAGGTGAAATTGAGAGGTAAGAGAGGAATGCAATGAGAGGAGATGAGGAAAGACATAATGGGGCAAATTATCTCATATACAAGAGGCAAGGGATAATGGTTAACAGTGTAGGGGAAGAACAGGAAGGCAAAAAAGAGTGAGTCAACCTTACTCTCATTGAATTTGGCTTAGGGAGGGAATGACATACATACTGAATTGGGTATCTTACCCTACAAGAGAGTAGGGGGGAAGGGGATGAGAGGGGGAATGATGGAGGGGAGGTCAGGTTGGGGGGAGGGTAATTAGAAGCACACACTTTTGAAAAGGGACAGGGTCAAAGTACAGAATAGAACAAGTGGGGGCAGGATAGGATGGAGGGAAATATATTGTCTTTCACAATATATCCACTATGGAAATGTTTTATATAACTACACATGTACAACCTCTATTGATCTGCTTATCTTCCCAGTAAGGTGGGTGTCAATGGAGGAAGGGAATGCAAAGTTTTAAAATTAAATGTTTTTAAAATATTGTTATTATTAATGATTATTATTATTTACATGCAACTGGGAAATAAGATATACAGGCACTCGGGTATAGAGATCCATCTTGTCCTACCAGAAAGTCAGAGGGGAAATGGGAGAGGATATAAGAGAGTGCAGATTGGGGGAGGGGGTATACAGTGAGATCACTCTTTTGAGGTGTGGCAGCAAACACCCCAAGAGTCCTCAGGGTTGCTGACAACACAGGTTCTTGGATCTGCTTTGTTAAAGGAAAGCAACTCAAAATAGGTTAACAAGCTTACTTTAATCAGTCAGACATATATCGTTTACCTTGTTCAGGGGAAAAAGGTCAGCACCCCGAACTTCAAAGTATACAGGCAGAATTATCAAGACAGAAACAGATCAAGTAGACAGATTTCCAAACTGCCCAACCATTACATCCATACCCAGTCAACATCTGGGTTTCCACATCTGGGTTTTTCAAAGCCGGGGGGGCTCTGGACAACAGCTTCCCAGAATTCAGATCAAATCACAGAACACTTCTCAAAGTGAGCCCCCAAAACAAAGCCTCACATCAGGGCTTATATAGCCTTCTCCTGGCTCAGAGAATGTAACAACCTTACTGACCCACTGGCCAATCAAAAAGTATCTACTGAAAAACAAGCCTCCCACCCCAGGCTTCAGGTGCACTTTAGCCTAGGGGCAGGGAAGATCTTCCAAATTTGCATTCCCATTACATGGGGTGGTGGGTAGAGGAAAGACAGGGAGAAAATTTGTAACTCAAAATCTTGTGGAAATGAATGATGTAAACTAAAAATAACCATAAAATTTAATTTAAAAAGAAAATCATGAAATACAAGTCAACAGCCTGATAAAGGAGACCCCCAAAAATATTGATGGTAATACCTTATAAATAGACTAACCCAAATGGCAAAAGACATCCAAAAAGCCAATGAGGAGAAGAATGCATTATAAAGCAGAATTAGCCAAATGGAAAAGGAGGTCCAAAGTTCAGTGAAGAAAATAATTCCTTAAAAATTAGAATAGAGCAAATGTAAGCTAATGACTTTATGAGAAATCAGGGAATTATAAAACTGAACCAAAAGAACAAAAAAAAGACATTGTGAAATATCTCATTGGAAAAACCACTGACCCTGAAAATAGATCCAGCAGAGATCACTTAAAAATTATTGGACTTATTGGACTACCTGAAAGTCATGATAAAAAAAAAAGAGCCTGGACATCATCTTTCAAGAAATTATCAAAGAGGACCAGCTAGTTGGTGCAGTGAATAGAGCACTGGACCTGGAGTCAGAAGAACTTGAGTTCAAATCTGGTCTCACCAAAAAAAAAGATAAATTATCAAGGAAAACTGCCCTGATATTCTTGAAACAGAGGGTAAAATAGAAATTGAAAGGATCCACCAATAACCTCTTAAAAGAGATCCCAAAAGGAAAACTCCTAGGAATATTGTAGCCAAATTCCAGAGTTCTCAGGTCAAGGAGAAAATATTACAAGCAGCAGAAAGAAACAATTCGAGTATTGTGGAAACACAATCACGATAATACAAGATCTAGCAGCTTCTACATTAAAGGATCATAGGGCTTGGAATATTATATTCCAGAGATCGAAGGAGATAAGATTAAAACCAAAAATCATCTACCCAACTAAACTGAACTAATCTTCAGGGAGGGAAATGGAAATTCAATGAAATAGAGGGCTTTCAAGCACTCTTGATAAAAAGAGCAGAGCTAAAAAGAAAATTTGACTTCTAAATCCAAAAATCAAGAGAAGTATGAAAAGGTAAATAGGAAAGAGAAATCATAATGGACTTATTAAAGTTTAATATTTGTAACTCATGGGACTTTCCTCAGTATTAGGATAGTTGGAGGATACATATAGAGAGATATATAGATATATTCAAAGGGCACAAGGTGAGTTGAATATGAAGAGATGATACCTGAAAAATAAAATTAAAGTTTGAGAGAGGAATACATTGGGAGAAGGAGAAAGGGAGACATAGAATGGGGTAAATTATCTCACACAAAAGAGGTAAGAAAAAGCTTTTACAATGGAGAGGAAGAGGGGGGAGGTGAGAGGGATTTGGCTTAAGGAGGGAATAACATAGACTCAATTGCGTATCTTACTCTCCAGCAAAGTAGGGGGGAAGGGGAAAAGAGGGGAGGATGATAGAATGGTGGGCAGATTGGAGGAGGGAGTAGTCATAAGTAAACACTTTTGAAAAGGGCCAAGGTCAAAGGAGAAAATAGAATAAACGGGGGGGGGGGCAAGATAGGATGAGGGAAATATAGTTAGTCTTTCACAACATGACTATTGCAAAAGTGTTTTGCATAGCTATACATATATAACCTATATTGAATTGCTTGCTTTCTCAATGAGGGTGGGGGGGGGAAGGAAGAGAATTTGGAACAAATTTTTACATGCAATGAGAAATAAGATGTACAGTCAATGAGGTATAGAAATCTATCTTTCCCTATAAGAAAGTAAGTGGGAAGGGGATAAAAGGGGAGGGGGGGG
>NW_027186296.1:23992075-24073795 GCF_028583685.1 Petaurus breviceps papuanus
TCTCCAAAGAGAGAACTGGTAAAGCCTGAATGCAGATCAAAGATACTTTAAAAAAAATTTTTTTTCTTAGGGGTTTTTGGTCTGTTTTTTCTTTCACTGAATATTTACATGGAAATGGGTTTTTCATGACTATGAATGTATGACCTATTTCAAATTACTTGCCTTCTCAATGAAGGGAATACAGGGAGGGAGAAAATTTGGAACTCAAAATTTGGTGGAGATAAGAATGTTAAAATTGTTTTTACATGTAATAGTGAAAAATAAAATTTTAAATAAAAATTTTTAAAAAGAGTTCCTGGTGCTGAGGTAGATTCTCTATCTACTATATGCTAAGCTTCCTCTCTAGAGATTTAAAGACAAAAGTTATATTGGGAAATGTTTAGCAAAATAAATATATATATATTATATATGCAATATAAAAAATTAAAAGATGGACCTTTTGTGGGTGAATATTTGAGCCAATAAAAATATTTCATAATTCCTCAAAGGAATCCAGCACACTCCTTTCCTCCAATTTAATTCTGAGCCTTATTTGCTGCTTATTTGTATCATCTACCCCAGACATACCAATGGACAAAGTCTCTTTGCAGATTGTGGTATAATGTACCCAAACTGGCCCCTGAGTTTAGCTATCTTATTTTTAAAAAGGAAACTTTCAAGTTACAGAAGCTCAAATATGAAATGGACTCTGAGAAAAATCTGGACAATAAGCAGTTTATTAATATGAAAATTATAATTTTTATTAATTTATTAATAAATTGTATTAATTTATTTATATAATAAATTATATTAATTTATTAATATAAGTATTATGTGGTAATGGAGAATGATTTCATAAAATCGAGGTCCTTCAAATTGATAGATATGGCTACCTTACATGAATGTGCCTTTTATTTAATGATTTGTTTGAATTTAGCTAGAATAATAATAATAATAATCTAGGTTTAGGATGATGAAAAAAATAAATGCAAACTACCTGATACCTGTTTCTAACCAAAGTTGACAAACTCAAAACTTAATAGAGAAATTAGACCTTGGACATATGTCTTTACTTCCATCACTGTGGCTTTGGCTACAGCAAGCAAGGTAGACTAGTCTTCTTCAGCCAACTGATTAATTCATGCTCTAATGTACTCTTGAATCATGTAAGCCACAAAGTCTTTATTAGTTAGGGGTTCCAAATTAGCCAATTAGGCTGTTTCCATTAAATAAATTAAGTATATAATTGCATGAAGATCAATTTTGCTTTGTGTTTTAAAGCTTAAGATTCAATAATTCTGTCATTTGTCATTTTTATTGCTTTATCTTTTTTAGGGAATTCAGGGCATATTTGAGACAGGCAATTAAAATCCTAGATTCTTTATCGACAAACACAGCATTTACTTGAGAGCTCTGTCTCTCAGGAAGCTGTATTAGCAACCATCTATATCACTAAGGGTGGTTCTTTTATGTTTCTGCTAAATGTGCACTTGGCACCTGAAGCTGGCCTGATATGATTCTGAATAAATAAAGCAATTGAGAACATTTCCTAGGAACTCTTGTGTAATTTTTTTGGTTCCTTGGGAACTCATGAAGTCCAAAATTGCTTGATAGTTTTTGCTTGTTTCAAGTGAGCACAAAATAAGACCCCCTTTAATTGCAAAAATGATTAGAAGGGAGAAAAAAACTGTCCTTAAAAACAGACCTGGATGGTATGTCCCAAGGGTGGATTAGCCATCATTTAATTCTAGAGTAGAATGATGTTTTCAGTTGTGCTTTCATTATCCTTGATGATGATACACAGAATCTTAGCTACTGTTTTGAAATGGATCAATAATTCCAGGATATGGCCTACAGCAGTGGTCCCTGAGGGGACCCCATCAGCAAAATGACTTTTCACTCCCCTAAAGTGAAGTGAAAATATCACTTCTCTGGGGAAAGAGAGTGTTGGAAGAGTATTTCTCTTCCATGAGAGCAAAAATGTATCCCTTTTTCCTCCTACCCTTACACAATGACTTGGCCACCTGTAAAGAGAAGGGGCATTACTGGTTATCCTTAAAGACTGAACAGTAGATCAACTGATTAAATATCTATACTATAATTTATTTAGATTTATTCCTTCAGAGATCATTAAAGACATTATTTGTTTAGGCAAAAAAAATAAAGAGATTAAATTAGAAATAAAGAACTATCTTCTTACAGAAATATAAGCTTTTGTTGAGGTGTGTGGCATATTGAAATGAGCTTTGGATTCAGAGTCAGAGGTTATGGGTACCTTGATCAAGACATTAAATTTATCTGAGTTCAATTTCTTTATCTATTAAAAAGGAGGTTGAACTAGATAATCTCTAAATTCCCCTCCATTTCAATTCTAGGATCTCCAAAATTTAAAAGGCATGTTTATCTTTAAATTATTTCACTGATTTGAGATATTAATGATAGCAATAATTTGAAAGAATCATTAGAGTGATAATTACTTTGCTTAAATATAGCAGTCTAATGAATCTATTAGTATTATTTACTTTTTGTTATTATCATTAACTAGAATGAGTAATGGGGAAAAGAGACTGAACCTAGAATAGCAGAATATTATCTTTGTTCCCTATTTTGACTGTATAATTAAAATTAATTTTTCCTCTTTTCTCAGTACCCTTTCAGTGGTATGAATATTTTGTACCCTTTTTCATTTCCCAGAACTCTGAGCTTCCTTTCTTCTCCTAATATTATTAGCCACACAATCTCTAAAATGTATTCAAGGATTCAGGGAGTGAAGAAAAAAAATGGAATCTTTGCATTGGTGGTATTCCACTAGATTGAAATGAGTTCTTAGCATTCTTTTCAATCCCTGGAAAAAAAAGGGAAGTTAAATGTCCAAATATCTTAGGAAAAGGAAAGTCTTAGAACTGAATTAGTCAAAGGAGGTGGTGAGCCACATAATCAATGAATATTTGCAGAAACACTGTCCAAAGTCAATGGCACCAGCATCATTCAACAATGTGATTATAACCACAGCTACTGAAGACCCAGAAAAAAATACTCCCACCAAAGTCCTTGACCCTGTCAATGTTTAGCATCAGAAACTGTCAAGATTTTGTCAGTGAAAATTGCATTAAAGAGGAGGGATTACCATCTGCTTTGCCACTGCACCCTATGAACCTTTCCATTTGACCTGCTACTGAAACCTTCCACATATGTTGTCTCCTCTAATAAAATATGATCTCTTTGTGAGCAGGGGCTGTCTTTCTCATATATGTATGTGTGTAAACATATACACACATACTACACATACACATGTGCATGTATGCATATATACATGTATGCACATATATACACATAGCACACAGTGGTTTTTTTCTTTTTTTCTTTTTCAGCAATCGGGGTTAAGTAACTTGCTCAAGGTTACACGGCCAGTTATTTCTGGGTGTGGTGCTAATTATCTGAGCCTGGATTTGATCCCGACACTGGAGCCGGTGCTCTTACTCGCTGAGCCACCTGGCCACCCCATACAATGCTTTTTAATAAATGCTCTTTTGATTCATTCATTCAGCAATCACTTATTAAACACCTACTTTGTGTAAGGCATTTTGTCCTAGATATACAAAGAAAAAAATGGCAAATTATATCACCCTTCAAGGAACTTAAAATCTAGGTGAATAAAGCATGCAGACAGATAAAAGACAAGTGATTTGAGCAGGGAGAGAGCATGAACAGCTAAGATTCTAGTTTGTGTTGGAGTTACACACAGGTGTCATGAGCATGCCCACAGACTGAATATTACTTGCTTATTTCCATGTATGTTCATGTTTATGGAGCACGTTAAGTAATTAAACTTGACCTGACCCCTTCCCCAACCCCAACCCACAGCAAGCTGTTTAAGTTAAGACATTTGACAGAGGAGGTTGAAGGTGGTTAAATTTCACTTTTGGGGTATGGGGTGTTGTGTATATGTTTAGTTTCCAGATCATAATTGAAGAGTGTGTGAAACAAATGAGCTTCGAATTGAATCAAATGAAAGGGAATGGAAATACCACCTCCAACAAGAACAATGCAGCTATGGATGCAGAAATTGTGCTCAGACCTCTTATGGACTTCTTGGACAAAACGTAAGTACTTCAAGCATTTAACTACACCCTGGGAATCATTTAATTTTGATCCTGTTGATCATGAAACCAGACTGTCAACTCCTTGAGGCAAAGAGGTGTCAAATTTAATCTTTTTATCTGCCTCTGTGCTGGGTCCAGTGTCTTTCATGTATTAGATGCTTAATAAGTATTTGAATTGAGGTGAAGTTAATTTTCTTTTCATTTTTCAGTCCAATTTGTTATTCTGAGTTTAGTTTGCTATGGGTTTTATTTGCTTTTACAACAATTTAATAAGGATTTATTAAATGCATCCAATGAATGCAGCACTATACTAAGAAATGATGATATAAAGATTTAATTGGAAATAAAAAACAAAACAGTGCCAGCCTTCAAGGAATCTAATGGGATGGTTAAGATGCATACTCACCTGGTTATGTCACAAGGTAGAATGTGATAAGGGCAAAAAAAAGTGTTTCTAGACAAAATCACTTAAGAAATACGAGTCATGATGGGGAGGCTAGGTGGCACAGTGAATAGAGCAGCAGCCCTGTAGTCAGGAGGACCTGAGTTCAAATCTGGCCTCAGATACAACACACACACATACATATACACACACACACACACACAAAATAAAACTAGCCTTGTAAACTTGGGCAAGTCACTTAACCCCAATTGCTCTCCCCCTCCCAAAAAAAAGGGGGAAAAAAGAGTCACGAAAGATTCCCTTCACCTAGGGGAATCTGAGAAGGCTTTCTTGAAGAGGTGGCATCAGAGTTTGATCTAAGTCATTCATGGATTTAAAAAGGCAGAGATGTGGAGGGAAAGTATTTTAGGCATGGAAAACTTCCTTTGAAAATGCATGAAGGGGGCAGCTAGGTGGCCCAGTGAGTAGAGCACTGGCCCTGGAGTCAGGAGGACCTGAGTTCAAATCTGGCCTCAGACACTTAACAACAAAAAAAAAAAAACCTAGCTGTGTGACCTTGGGCAAGTCACTCAATCCCAATTGCCCTCCAAAAAGCAAAAAAAAAATGCATGAAAGTAGGTAGAAGAATGTATTATGAGATGAAAACTGCCAGTAGAGCAGTTTTAAAAATAATGCTTTTCTGTGTGATACAATTTTAAAGGAACTATTAGACTTTATTGTTAATTAGTAAAATTAGTTTTATGCACAATAACAGAATGTCAAAGTTGAAAGGGATGCCACTGGTCATCTAGACCAATCCATACTTTGGGGGAAAAAAAATCCCTTCTACAACATAGCTAACAAATGGTTATTCAGTCACTACTTGACTATCTGTCATGGGTACTGCATCTGTTTTATATTGACTGGTCTGCTTTCCTTTTAAGAGACTAAACCAGGGTTTGAACAATTGAATTGGTATTATTTCCTTGTTACATTAGGCATAAAAATGCCCAAGTTATGAGAAGGTGATGCTGTGGGGGTTTAGTAGAATTTCTGTTGCCCTGTGGGATGTCCTTCAGAACCAGTTACCTGGGGGTATATTGAAGAAGGGAGTAATATCCATTTGAATTAATAATTGTATTCACAATGTTTCATTGCCTTACAATCCTTAGCCTGAATCATGGGAGTGACCTGAGCTAGGCCTGGCCCAGAGCAATGTGGGTGAAGTCATCAGGTCTTGAGGCAATCTGTTCTATATTAAGATACCTCTAGGAAGGTGGATTTCCCTAGCCCCCTTAACTGTATCTGTCTGTAGATTCCATTCACGTCTACTTCTGCTCTCTGGAGTCACACAGAACAAATCCAATCTCTTTTTCATATTCCAGTCATTCAGACCCTCAGGATAATTATCATGCCTTCCAGTCTTCTTTTAACCAAAATATACCTCTCCATTTTCTTCAACTGACCATCATGTGGTACAAATTTGAATTCCTCCATGACCCCTATTCTTATTCTTTCTCTGTTACATTGTTTATCAGTGACCCTCCCAAAGTGTGCTCCCAAAACGAATGTATTACCCCAGATATGGTCTGGCAGGATGCTAACATCACCTTATTTCTGAGTGTTTTTAGAGGCAGCTAGGATTTATAGCGGATAGAGTACTAAAGCTGGAGACTAGAAGATATAAGTTCAAATTTTGCTTCCAACTTTAGCTGTATGACCCTGAGCAAGCCATTTGACCTCTGTCTTCCTCAGTTTCCTCATCTGTAAACTGGGAATAATAATAGTACTTACCTCCCAGGATTGTTGTAAGGATAAATGAGAAAATGAAGTGCTTTGCAAACTTTCCTATCTAAAGGCTAGCTAGGTTTTGTTATTAACACTACCACCACCATTACTACTGCTATAGCCTAAGATAATGGTAAACCTTTTTGACTATCCCATCATACATTTTATTCATATTGAGTTTGCAGTAACAGTAGAATTTAAGGTATTCAAAGACAATTATTGTTTTATTCCCATGCCTGGCACATAGATGGTCCTTAATGAATGCTTTTTGTTTAATGAATGGATTGAAATTTCATCTTACTCAATTCAGAACAATACTTTAGCCTATTAAGAGCTTTTTGAATGCTGCCTCTATCAGCCAAAGCATTAGCCAGCTTGCTGAGTTTTGTGCCATCTAGAAATAATCATTGACTTTTACCCAAGTCACTGATAAAGTGTAGAAGAGCAATGGTCAAGGAAAAAGCCCTGGGGGCCTCTTCCAGGTTCACATTGAATCATTAAGGAATAGTCTTTGGGTCCAGCCATTTACCCCAGTTCTGAACCAACCTGACCATACCTTCCACTAGTCCATTTCTCTTCATCATTTTCCCCCAAATAGAAGGAAATAGTTTATAAAATACTTGGCTATAAAATATTTTATAATTTAATAATATAATAATACTTTATAAGTATAAATACAATGATCTATCAGTACTTTATGAAATATTTGGCTATGAAATCTAATGTTATTCCCGTAATTTTCCAGTTTAGTAACCAAGTCAAAAAAAATCATATTTACTCTGGCATTATTTGTTAAACATTCATAGGTAGGATCAGAAGAACATCTTAGAGTGAAAAAAGATGGTAATGAAACTACTATTCTGAGGCAAAAGAAAAAGATATGGGATTACATAATCCTCAGAGAAGGGAAGAAGTAATCTTCTGGTCATTCAGATATGGAACTATAAAGACTGAGTAACAACTGGGAAAATCTTAGAAATAGAATGAGAAAGAAGAAAGAAAAGTAATTTTCCTCAGCAGTAGCTGCCATGTACTCCATGCTCTTTAAAAAAATATTCTCAAGAGCAAAAAGAAAAAAGAAGAAAAAGTTGTTTTCAAAAAAAAAATGACTCCATGACCATTGCAGGCAGCCAGAAATAATTTGCTAAAAGTAAGAGGCAAATGATAAGTTACTAGGAGAAAAAGTTAATTCCAACACTAAGTAAATGAAAAGACCAAATGGTTTCTTATTAAGTCTAAATTTCAGGTTAAAATAAGAAAACCAAGAATTACAACAATTAAGACTTAGTGAAGAATATTTCACATATATGTACAGATCTATAGATATGTACATGCATATTTATAGATAGGTACAGATATATCTATATCCATACATGTAAACACATTGCATATCTGCATACGTATATATACATACAACTGTGTCATAAGATTTCCATTTGTTTTTTTAATGACTTTAAGGAAACATCATTTTTAAGTTTGGTGTTTAAGTTCTAGATAGTTATAAAAGATATTTCTTATATAAAAAGTCTTTATGTACATGGTCATAAAATGAAATGAGCTTAAGCAAATAGCCACCAGCTTAAATTTAGCAGGGAAATACTCTTTAGAAACTCAGGTCTAGAAACATTTCCACCATATACCGCATCTGCAAAAACAACATCATGAAGTAATAGCCCTATGAAAAACTACATAAGGCACTTTAAGATATGTTTATCAAGTCAAGTCAACAAGCTTTTATTAAGCATCTACTATTTGCTAGGCACTGTACTAAGTGCTAGAGATACCAAAAAAGGTAAAAGAGTCCCAGTCTTCAAGGAGCTCCTAGTCTAATGCAGGAGGCTATAAGCAAACAACCATGAACAAACAAGATATATACAGGACCAATTGGAGATAATTAACAGAGGGAAGGCTCCAGCAATAAGAGGGTTAGGGAAAGACTTGTAGAAGTGGGATTTTAGCTGAAACCTGAAATAAGCTTCAAGATCAGAAGAGAGAGAGAGAGAAGGAAGGAGAATTCAAGGCATGGGGTCAAGCCAGTGAAAATTCCTACAGTTGTGAGACAGAAAGTTAGGAAGGAATGTTTGTGAGGAACAGCAAGGAAGTCAACATCACTAGAGAGTAAAATGTAAGAAGACAAGAAAGGTAGGAAGGGGGTGGTGTATGAAGGACTTTAAAAGCTTGGTAGAAAATTGTATTTGATCCTAAAGGTAATAAGAAGCTATTTAAGTTTATATGAATAGGACTGGGGGAGAAAGGATCATATGATTGAACCTGAACTTTTGCAATACAAGTGTGAATAGTGATAGGGTCTACAACAAGGGATCTTATGAGGTATAAATTGTAGAACTTGATAATAGATTGGCACTGGAGGATGAGAGAGTGTGCAGTTAAGGTTTGATACCTTATTTGTGAATGTGAATGACTGGGAGATTGGTTGTACCCTCAACATTAATAGGAAAGTCACAAAAAAGGGAGGGTTTGGGGAGGAAAGATGATTTCTGTTTTCAACATGTTGAGTTTAAGATGTCTATGAGAGACATTCAGTTGGAGAATAGCAGGTTGTTAGAGATGTTACACTGGGTTGTTGTTCAGTCCTTTTAAGTCATGTCCAACTCTTTGTAACCCCATTTGGGGTATTCTTGGCAAAGATAAAGGAGTGGCTTGCCATTTCATTCTCTAGTTAATTTTACAGATGAGGAAACTGAGGCAAACAGGGTTAAGTGACTTGCTCAGGGTCACACAGCTAGTAAGTGTCTGAGGCCAGATTTGAATTTAGGAAGATGGGTCTTCCTGACTCCAAGCCCAGCATTCTATTTACTATACCACATTAAAACTAGATAAATAGATCTAAAAATCATCTGCCTAGCAATAATTAAATGCATGGGCACTGACAAGATCATTCAATGAAATTGTATCAAGGGAAGAGAGGAAGACCAATGAGCACCCAAGGTTAGTGATTATAGTTATCCCTTCCACATTATGACTTTCCCCAACACAGTTTCTTTATGTCATGGTGAGCATAAGAAACTAAAGGTAGAAATTAAATGGGAATTTTGAGGGAATTTTCCAGAAACCACAAACAACACACAAAGGCTAGCAGATGACACAGACCCTATGACTAAATACTTAGCCTAAATTTTACAATAAGGTACCATAAATGCCCAATGAAAGAAAAAGAAAAAATTCAAACTTTTTCTCTGGTGTGAAGGGAGAGTCAAAAAATTTTACACAGATTTTCCAAATCACAGATATCCCTAACTCCTGCAACGTGGAAGGAATAATTATATTTCAGATATGTTTTTATCTACAATGTTGGTTTTTTTGTTTATTTATTTTTATGTGTTTTTATCAAACCTGTGAATTCATTAATATAGAGAACTCCTGATAAGGAAAAACCCCTCTATCAATAGATATCAGTATCTACTCAGCAACTTATCTTAGGAAATTGCCTGAGTACTGACAGGTTAAATGACTTGCCTAGAGTCACACAGTGAGTATATGTAGATTCAGGACATAAAACCAGTCTTGCTAAATACCATCTAAATACCATTCCTCACCACATTTCTTATTCACAATTAGAGAAGAGAGAATTATTGTACATTGAATTAGGTTTGTTGGAGGAAAACACTCTTTCAAACCAGGACTATTTAATGAATTCTTCCTCTACTGTCTCAAACAGCCTGCAAACAATACTTCATTTTCCAAAGTGCCCAATTAACAATTATAGAGTAATTGAATTACTCAATAAGATCTGATTCTTATAATCTTATCACTTCAGCAGGAACATCATTCCTAACATTTTAATCTATTTTGATTTTAATTATGTAAATGGACCTCTTGAATTTGTTTTCCTTGGCACACGAGATAATATGTTACTATCAATCATCTATTAGTGATAAATAAAGAGGTTCTACAGGTAGTAAATAACAGAACCCAGATTCAGACCTGAGTTGTCTGATTCCAAATTCATTGATCTTTCCATGACATATGCTGTTAAAACAGAAGTCTTTTATGGTAGCATTAAACAGAATTTGCTGCATTTTAAAATCCTATGCTGGTTCTATCCTTCAAGAAAAAAAGTTATTTATCAATTATCTGATTAATGTACCCAGTATGGTCAGTCACTCTCACTAAAACAGGTCTAAAATAGATCACTTAGGCTAAAGATTTAACCTACTATCATGTGTAAAAGTCTACATAGCCTACATTAAGTAAATTATTTATTCATTTCCCCTCTACCTTGTTTTACATAAAATTATTAATGGAATACAGAATATTTTCAGTAAAGTACAGTGAGAAGAGTGCTGGATTTGGATTTGCAGGTCTGATGCCTCTGATGTTTCCTGATCTACAAAATGGTGAGGAAGGATTTGCCCTCTATCATCTATTCTGCTGCCAGATGTGTGATCTGTTTACAATTTTTTTTGCACACAAATACACACACATACATGCACACACACATACCTCTTAATGCTCACTGTAGAGTTAGTCCTGTCCCTCTGGACTTTCAGTGACTTGATGAAGTCCATATGAATGAATTACGTCATTTATGGTTTAGCTATGTCATGAAAAAAGCTTTCCATTTTATAAATCTGCTCTAGTAAAGTCCAGTTTGTACTTGTCATATATTTTATGAGCACCTCCAATTCGATTCCCATGACTTTATTTCCAATTCTATGTTTGGGGTTAGTCTGCTGCTCTTAGAAAAAAATATTGATCCCAGAAAGAATACCAATTTCTAATTAGAAGTAAAAAAAAATAAACACCTGTAAAAACTTGGCAAATTCTTTAGTACCCCTGAACTTTATAAAAGCACATCTTTCTGCAGGCTAAGTTATTCTTTAGAAGTCAGTTATACCAGCTTCAGTATTACCCTTAACAGTCTGAATGTTAGAGAGAACATACCACAATAACTGTAGAGCAGAGGCTTTTAACCTAGACAGACTCATGGATAGATTTTCTGGGGCTTATCACATTGATTGGGAAAAAATGGCATGCTTATTTTCACTTACTTTGATTTCCTTTGTAATTCTATGTACTTTATTTTGTGAATTTAAAAACATGATTCTGAGAAGGGGCCCACTGTGTTCACCAGAATGCCAAAGCAGGCTATGACAAATGTATAAAAAAGTTGAGAATCCCTGCCCTAGAGTAACCCCTTGAACCCAAACTATGCTAGGAATTTCTAAAATGAGTGACCTTGACAACTGCATCACAGACAGGTATAACATTTCAGGGAGTACTGGCTGTACCTGGGTACCCACAGTACCTGGGTTCAAATCTCACCTCTAACGTTTGCTTGGGCAAGTGTCTTTATCTCTCAGACCCTAAGTCTCCTCATCTAAAACAACAATAACATAAAGGGCGTGGACCAGATAGTCTCTTGGTCCCCTTCCAATTCTAAATTTGTGATCTTATGCAATAACCACATTCTGGAAAATACTATATAAACTCAACCCTGGTCCAGCACTAAAAGTACACAAAATGTCTTGGCACTGCTATGGGAATCACTGAGGTCACCCTGCTAGGCCCACTCTAACCTGAGAGTTCTGGCCCTTCCTGAAGCAGGAACCATTTATTCATTCATCCAAAACATTCAACAAATTAAGTGCCAACTATGAAGAATGCACTGAGGAGTAAATATAGTTCTTGGCTAGATTGGTGACAACTTGATGTCAACTAGTGTTGGAATCAGATAATTTAGACCTGAATCTAAGGACTCTCACTTCATCCCTGTATAATATTAGGCAAATCATTTAACCTCTCTGAGTGTTTCCTGATCCATAATATTGGGTAGTAGTATCTGGCCTAGATACGGTTTTGTGAGGGTCAAATGTGACAAAGTCATCGATGTAGGTATTCTCATTGGTGGATCACAACCTATCTATGAATTTCTAGCCTGTATGTCTCTTATCTAGGGCCTCTCATATTTTTGCTACAGGGAAACCATTCAATATGTTGGATACCTTCTTCTGATCTTCCTAGTAATGAGAAGATACAACGAAGCAGATTGGCCCTCTATCGTTTATCTATCATTCTCACTCCATAATGAGATCATCATTTTTTGTTTAATACAACTTTGCCTGAATTATTTCTCATTTGTAATCAATGTCAGCCTGGTGATATCTACCATGAAATTTTCCATTGCCCTGTGAATAATACCCACCTTCATTTCTTTGGCAATTGTAGTCTGGGTGACATTTCTTTGAGCATTGTGATTTTCTATAATTGTAGTTTTATATATACTGATACTTATCTCATTGTCCAATTGCAGTGTCTGAGAGAGGAGGGAAAAAAAGAGATGGAGAGAGAAGGAGAAAGGGAGAGACAGAGAGAAAGGGGAAAGAGGGAGAGAGAGGGAGAGAGAAGGGAAGACAGACAGATGGGTTGTTGGGTTGTCCATCTAAGTATATGTCTTATTCTGTACAGTAAACATTAAAAAAATCTGCATAGATCTTTTTTTTATTTTTTATGTGTCTGTTATTTTCCACTTTTATTATCAAAAACCTTCTAGATGCTTCTTTTGATCAATCTCCAAGTTTCCTTAAATTTGTTTTTTCCTTGTACTGACTCTCACTGTTTTCTCAGGCAATAATGCCTGTAAATCTTCTATCATTCTTCTCTGTAAGAATTTACAAATAAAGTTACTTATTAAAAGGTAACTAGTGTTACCTTTGACTGTCATATCTCTCTGCTTGACAAGGAGATCCAGTATTTGCTGACTTGAAACAATTTTTAGGTTTCATTAGTCTTATTCCAACATTTGCTTTACATTGGTTAAATTTCTTTAGGGGGTGATTATAATTTATGATAATGCATGTTCTTTCATCTGGTTTTGACTTGGGAGAGAGGTCAACAACCTATTTATATGATCAGGTTGAAGTTTTAATTGCATACCATATCTTTTTGTCTCATTTTTTATTACTTTTTATCTGAACTCTATAGATTTTCTATATACAGGAAACTGATTTGGGAATTATTTCCACATAAGTAATGAATTTTTCCCCTGTGCACAAAAAAAATCAGTTTTGTTTTAATTATATTTAGTGCTTACCATGTCTAGCATCTCACAATTTTTTTCCTGCAAACATTATCATTCTCTAAGCATAAGAATTCTCTGTGGTTTACAAGTGTTTGGTCTCTCTCAATCCTAACTCCTGAGTTTTGCTTTCCAGTATATTTTGCACAATCCTCCATCTTAAATTGAAGCCACTGAATATCAAGGTATAGGATGATTTAATTTGGAAAGCCTTACTGCATTCATTTATTTAATTTTATTGCCATTTTATTTTTTGCAAAATATGTTGGCACCCACATTGCATTTGTTTTCATGTTGCTCTTTTTACAAAAACATATCATAAATACTACAACACGAGATGAAAAGTTATTCCATGAAATGATATTTCTTATTGCTTTTGAACATATGATAAAAGCTGATTCAACCAACTCCTTTATTTGTCTTTCCAATAAGAACTTTTGAGTTATCCTTATATTTAACTTCAATTTCCTGTTATCTTCTAGCTTTATGTATAGTGGGGATGTCAAACTTGGACCAATTTATGTTTACTGATTGATTGGTCTTTCAACAAAGATCCCAAAGCACTATGGTCCAGGTCATTATCTCTTCTTGCTTTTCTTTCTGCTTCAAGTATTTAGTTTCTCCAATCCATTCTCCACATAGATACCAAAATGATTTTCCTACAGCAAAGATCTGAACAGGTCATTCTGCTACTCATAAACCTCATTGAATTCCTATATCTCCAAGATAAAATAAAATCTCTTCTTTGGCATTTAATGCCTTTGACAACCTGTTCCAGTACTACCTTAGAAGTTTTATTATATAGTACTCTGACCCTCACATTGTGCAGTCTAGCCAAATTGGCTTTCTTTGTGTTCCTTCATAGCACTTCATTCCCCATCTCCATCTCTTGCATTGACTGACCTCTGAGCCTAGAATATAATTCCTCCACACCTCTATCCCTCTGAATCCATATTCAGGATGAACCATCCAAACCAGTCAACATAATGGCTGTATTTAACAATAGATTTATTATTCTGTCCTAGCAGGTAGTCCCCTACTTCTCTGTTGTGAGTTCTCTGCATCTCTTTGCATGGTATGAGGTAAAATCGAAGTGTTTTTCACTTGCATTTCTTTTAATATTTCTTAATGTTTTCATGTGGTCATTTATGCTTTGCAGCTCTTCCTTTCAAAACTATCCCTATCCATTGACCACTTATCTTTGGCCCTTCTTGTTATATATTTGGGTCAATTGCCTATGTATTCTGGCTGATGGATTTCAGCAGTGGTATTTTATACAACTATCTTTTTCCTCTCAACAAAAAATTGTTTCTTAGTACTCTCTGTCTTTCTTTATCACTAACATAGTCACTTCGTAAAGGGAAGGAAACAGGACGCAGCAATATTCTCTATTTGTCGTTATTATTGTTTTGTGGTCTTCCATGGCCAAAGAATTTATCATCAGTTGCAACAAACCTCTCCATGGTTAGGTAGGCTGGTTCTCTGAATGTATGCATAGTTTGTTGCCAATGCTGTATTTGAAGTTTTTCCAGTAGAAAGTGTTCAAGCTTACCATCCCCTGGTACAACCCTAACAAGCTCAGGGTCACCTCCATATGTTAATGAGGTACGAGAGCATAACATTGTAAAAGAATGACTTTATATGATGTAAATTGTTGTTCTTTTTGTTGCTGCTAGATATGGACCATGGTCCCTTGTAATGGCTTTGTACACCCTTTTTTATTTAATGATGATGTTTAAGTGAATCTACTCATAAATAGAGTTTATAGTGAATTAATTTAAACAATCAAAAATATAATCTGTTGTCTTTTCCCAGTGAAATTATGCATAGCTTTTCCAGATATAGGAAATAGTCAATTGTAATTTGTCTCCAAGGAGTAAAAATTCCTAAGTACAGTATTGGTTTAATGACAGATAGTGATGAAAATGGAAATTGCTTAGTGCTTTCCATTGTGTCATGAATGTGTGTCATTTAATGCTTGCCAGTTGAGAATCATGTTGGGAATTATTTGCCATGGGAACCTTGATATATTATGCTTAATTATGTGCATACTGTTCATTGGTATAAGCTAGTTGGGACTGAGAGATCCCAGATCTCTCTTTTCATCTCCCAATTCCAAATCAGCCATTTCATATTGATCTCAGGCATCAATTTTGGATCAACAAGAAAAAAAAAGAACATCAAAAACATTTTGGTTTTGAACAAATGTTTACTTTGTTAATTTTTTTAAAGATAGCCATTTATGTCTGTGTCATATAAGCATCAGTTGAAGGAACTGGGAAGGTTAAGCCTGAGGAAGAAAAGATTTAGGGTAGACCAGAGAGTTGTGTTCAAGTATTTCAAAGGCAATCTATCATGTGAAAAATGGATTAGACTTATTTGTCCCAGTGGACAGAAGCAAGAACAATGGATAGAATGTGGGAGGAAGTGAATTTATGCTTGACTTCAAAGAAATGGGATTCTAATAAGAGTGGAAGAAAAATAGGGTGCCTTGAGAAGTGATAGGTTTCTACTCTGTGGAAGTCACTTAACAAAATCCATATGACCACTTGTGAGTATGCTATAATGCATGTTACTTTCAGGGATGGATTAGACTAGATGGCTACTGAGGCCCCTTTCAACATGAAATTTTTAGCTCTCTCCTTCAGTTTTTGAAGTCTGACTATCCATTACTGAAACAATAAATGGTGAAAGAATACATAATGAATTTATATTATACTAAACACACCATATGATGAATTAGATAGTGATTCATTACATAAAACAATTGGGCAATGAAAACTGAGTGGGATTTGAAATGAGAGGACCCAGATTCAAGGTTTCACCCTGCCACATATTACCTGTGTGAACTTGGAAGCAGACAGGTAGAAAGAACACTGAATCTAGGTTCAGAGAATCTGGGTTTCATTCATTGCTCTGTCTCTTACTGGCTATCCAATTTTGGACAAGTAACTCCCTGAATCTCAGTTCCTTTATCTGTAAGATCAAGAGAAATGAACTAGATACACTTTGAGATCTCTTCCAACATTAAACCTATGACCCCATGAACATGAAAACCTGGTAGATTGATGGGTCATGAGAAATTGGGGGACTAATGCCTCAAAGTCCTGATTATAAAAAGATTTAGATGCCTTGACTTGAAATTTCAAAATGAATGTCTCTTTGATTTTATTTCAGTTTAAGTCTCTCTGCAAAAATCTGTGAAAAGACAGTGTTGAAGCGAGTTTTGAAAGAGCTGTGGAAGCTTGTCCTCAACAAACTAGAAAAACAGATTGTTCTTCCTCCTTTGACAGATCAAACAGTAAGGAATTCAACTCTGGTCTATCCACGTTTCAAAAATTGGTTTTAACTGTTTTGCTTAATTAAATCATTTGGAATTTGAAGAAACCTTCATGAACCAGTCTCCTGAAAACATTCTTATGCAGGGAATTGTATTTCTAACACTGAGGATACTATTGCCCTTTCCCTTGGGGATCTAATTTAATTGATGTCCAATTGCAGAGAAATTGTGTGTTCATACCTCCCCCAAGTATATCCCTTTAATAAGAATATTGTTCAAAGATTCCCCATCACTAGATTCCCCTCACAAATTGAGTAAATGCTATCCAATTAAGTTCTTTACAATGGATTTTTCTCCATATGAGCTTAGGCAAGTTATTTCACCTCTGTGTCTCAGTTTCCTTATCCATGAAATGGTGGTGATAAACACACCTGTACTACCTATCTCTGGGCATATGTGTGAGGCTCAAATTGGTGCCATGTGTAAAGAAAGTGCTTTGCAAACCTTAGAGTGCTATTCAGATGTTGGAATTATTTATTAAGCACTCACAGGGACACAAATTTGGTTTAAAAAAATATGTACCACCAGTCCCTTCCCCTCTAAGAGTAGAAATTCTAAAAAGAAATGAGATTTTTTTTGAGATATATGTACTTTCTTTACCCTTCCTGTGTCCTGGGCTTTTTCTGAATGAATAAATTTTCCTGAAACATTTTCACTCAAGTTAATAGTGTAGACTTATTTGGTGAGTTTGAGTAAAGTAAGACTTTCACTTAAAAGCACATCAAAAGGTGGGGGTGTAGTAGTTACCTATTGCCACCCAAGATGCACAAAGGACAAGGATGTAGCTAGAGCTTCCCCTTATATGAAACTTTGATCACAGGCACTGGGCTGAGCAAGTGATAACAAATACATAAACGATAAATCCCTTGAACCCAAAATTTCTTGATATGAAAAAGCAAAACAGGAAATTCCAATATTATCAGACTCTTTTGGTAGAATATAGTTTGTATACTTGGTAGTGAGAAGCTAGGTGTTAATTAAGGTCCAACACAGTGCCTAGCACTTAAATTAGAAGTGTAATAATAAAAGAAAAAGCTAACACATAGAGTTTTAATATTTGCGAAAATATCATACAAACATTTTTATATTAATCCTCCCAACAACACTGTGAGGTTCTTCTTGCAGGTATTATTACTCTCATTTAATGGATGAAGAACTTGAAGTTTGGAGAGGATAAAAAAATTTGCCTATGTCATATGGCTAGTAAAAGTTACAAGCAGTATTTGAACCCAGATCTTGGCTAATTCCCAAGATGAGCAGCTCACCTTATTGGTCAATGTTTTCCAAGCCACAGATCAATTTGAAAACACTTCAGTTTCCCATTTCATGAGCCAGTGATGCCTTTTATGAGATAGCTTTTGGTTAAAATTATTGATAGACAATTTTGAGCATTCTTTGCTTCTGGATCATTATGAATTTTGAAGAGTTGTATGGTAGTTTTATCCAGCAGTGTGCCAGAGCCAGCTCTAACCAGTTGGAGCAGATTTTAAATTTTAATTGTGAGCATTTACACCTCAACAATCTGGAAATCAAAGCTTGATTTATTTTTTCATTGATTTCATTGACCTAAGACCAAATCTTGATCACAGCCTATTTTTCTTTAAAAAGTGTAAAAATGATTCTTAATTCAATACTAAAATAGGCTATGGGAAGGATTTGGCCTGCATGTAATTTGCTGACCCTTGGTCACTTAAGAAAGTGATGAAAAAGTGTTCATGCAGATTAAACTTAAAAGCAACCACATACATATTTTTGGTTCAACATTTGCCATCATAATCCTACGTTTATTTCCTGTTTTAAAAAATCTGAGCAAATCTTTCTTCCAACGAATAATTGACATACATTTCTCTCATGTAACTCCTATTTACCAGAATTAGCATTTGAACTAAAATCCTGGCCAATCAGCTGTCTTTCCATTGTAACACACTGTCACTCTCCTCTTAATAACTCACATTGATATAACCCTGTAAAGTTTAGAACCTTTAACAATTGAGACAGAGTATATATTTTTTTCCTATCATTGGCCACATTTTTACTGTGTTACAAAAAACAGTTTCTTGACATTTCTCCTTTTGCTTTCAGGGACCCCAAATGATTTTCAGTGCAGCTAAGGATCTTGGACAGCTATCTAAACTGAAGGTAAGAACATTAAGTGAATATCTGACTATTCCTATAACTATTATTTAGAAAAAAAGACTATTAAGCACCTATGTGTGCAGAATGTTGTACTAGGTGCTTGGGTGGGTGGGGGTAGGGATACAAATTTAGATAAGACCTAAACCTTACCCACAAAGACATTATAGTCTGGGAGGGAGATAAGATGCTATCACAGAGAAATATAGCATATGATATTATATAATGCTATATGATAATTATGTAACAATGTGAGATAAAATTGTATTTTAGGTTTATAACACAGAGTGTTATGTGAAATCAGAGGAGGAAGTAATCACTAACTGTGGAAACCAGGAAAAGCTTCTTGGAGAAAGTGACATAAGAGTTAAGCTTTTAAGACTGAACAGAAATTTGACAGGTGAAGATAGGGCAGGAGAACATTTCAGGTATTTTATAAGGCATAGTGTATAAATGGGGAATAATCTGTGATAAGACTAGGAATTCCAGGTGATGCTAAATTACAGAGAACTTTTAATATCAGACTGAACTTTACTCTGTAGGCAAAAAGAAGTCACTAAAGTTCTTAAGTAGAAGATATATGTGCATAAAAAGTATTTCTCATTTGTATGAATTGATGAAGAATGAAATAAGCAGAATGAAGAGTACTATATATAATAACTAAAAATAAATGAAGGTTAAAAGTAACCTGTATTTTGAGAAAAATGAATGATCCTGGGAAACAGAAAATTAAACACACCTACCTGATGTCAAAGTCAGGGGACTACTTGAACTGAATGATGTGTACATTAGTAGATGAATCATGGTATCTGGCATTCTTACTAAATTGTTTTCCTTTGATCTGAAGGGATGCAGTGGGGGAGGTTTTCCCATGTTTAGAAATGGTATAATGTCGGGGCAGCCAGGTGGCTCAGTGAGTAAGAGCACCGGTTCCAGTGTTGGGACGACCTGGAGATCAAATCCCGGGCTCAGACACTCAGCACCACACCCAGAAATAACTGGCCGGGTAACCTTGAGCAAGTTACTTAACCCCAATTGCTTTAAAAAAAAAAAAGAAATGGTATAATGTATATGGCAAAAGGTATCATTACATTGTTGTTGTTTTAAAGATAATTCTGGCAGTGGTATTCAGCATGAGTTGGAGAGGAAAGAGGGTTAAGTAAGAGTGGGAAGTAGCCAGTGGATTAACCTTGATGAGGGTAAGGGTATTTATTCTGTGTGATTGCCCAGAAAGAAGAAAAAGAGGGTGTTGGTGGGTGCTGAGAAGGTTTGAAGAATGGACAGAGCTGAGGAAATTTGCAGCAGGTGCCCTTTGTCTTCTCAGGTAGCTAGGTCTTCTGCTATAAGTGTGTAGGGGATGTGGAGATATGGTGGCCAAAAGATAAAAATATAGAATATCCACAGTATAGGATAGAGGAAATAAAGATAGATATAGAGTCAGATTGTCAAGAAGCAGCAAGGGCAAAATCGAGGTTATTCATCATGAATTAATTATTGAAAACAGTTGGATTTCATGATGTTTTATGATCCTCACTCCACAGTTTTGACTTAGGAGCTTCAAAATGAGATTTCTTTTGTGATCCAGTAATGAGGATCCCTAGATTAGGAATGATGAAGAACATGAATTGATCTAGAGACTCTGTTGCAGTTAGGAAAACATTAAATTGGCAGACATGACAAGACATCACAAGGAAGCAAATGAAACCAGAGTGGGAGAGATGGAGTGGAAAAATAGGGATGGATAAAGGAATTGAAGGTCACAATAAGGACAAAAAAATAGGTTGGAAATGAGGGAGAGATTGGGAGAATTTGTGGTTGGAGTGTGACATTTCAGGGTCTAGATAGTGGGTAATTATGAGACATAAGAGCTACCATATAATAGCACCATTTCAGGGTTGAAGTGCTCTTTGGAACTGAGAAAAATTAGGTTTTATATGGTCAGGTTGCCAAGGGGATTGTCAATAGGAAACTATGAACCAGGTAGTAAAGTCATTTTTTTAATTGTTCCTAGTCTTGTGTAAACTGAAGGCAAGTGAAGAAGTCAATCAATCAACAAATATTTAGTGCTTTTTTATATTGCACGCATCATGCTAGATGCTATAAATATAAACACAAAAATTAAATAGTTCATGCCCTCAAGAATGGGATGCAAAAGGAACATATGAAGATATTTTAAAAATAAATACAGAATAGAGGCATGATAACAGAGTAGGGAGAAAAGTAGACAAAAGGAAAATAATTAACATAAAAACCACGAGAATATCAAGGAATATTGAAATACATCAGAGTATGATGCAACATGCTCCCTCCTATCAGCTGAGAGGTGATAGATTAGACTTGCACATTAAGCTGATTCATTTTCCTCAACTACTGCCTTATTAAAAAGGAGAGGAGGGAAAAAAGAAAACAAAAGAGAGGAGGAAAGTGTTTGAGAAGTAATAGCTAGGATTTTTTTTAAAGCATCAGTAAAACTTTTATTTCAGGGAGTAGGGTGGGGAAAAGGGCATCTCTGTGAGAGAAATGATGAGCTTATTGCTGGTTCTTGAAATAAGCTCCTTTTCTTCAATTGTGTTAATACATATAGGACAAGGAACATATGTCTCTATAAGGTCATTACATGAGACAGGTCTCCAGTGAGGTGTTAGACATCTTGTTACTTTGGAATCAGTGAAGATAATTAGACATTTTAAATTGTGTAGCATTCCCTTTTTGAAACTAGCTAGAGAATATGCCCCAAACTGTCATTACCAAATTGGCGTTGGTAGTTTTAATCTCCCTTTCCTTTCAAGTATTAATCCACTGCTTCCCTAGGATTTCTGATTCTCAGTTTCAGAACTTCCTCATTCTGATCCTATAGTTTTGGCACTCACCACTTGAGGGAGCCATCATTGTCAAAGTTATATAATTACAGAATGTTAGAGCTGGAAGAAGCTAGCCATCACCGAACCCAACCACTTCATTTTCAGATGAAGAACCTAGAACTCAAAGAGATTACTCCAAAATCACACAGATAGCTAATAGCAAAGCTGGAACTAGAAACTAGTGTTGTGGTTGAAAGGTTAGAGAAGATCCTGTTAACTACCTCTATAAACTTGGGCAACTCACTTAACCACTATGAGTCTTTCTTTCCTCATCTCTAAAGCAAAGGATTTCAACTAGATGATGTCTGAGGTTCCTTCCAAATTTAAATTCTATGAATATATGAACTGTCTCTTTTCACTATAACAAGTTGTACAACACTGCCTCACACCCCCACTCCCACACACATACACACACAGCCATTTTGTAAGTACTGATTATACTCATTTCTCAAATCTAATTTTAATTCACATTTAACAGGTGAATGGAGAGTCTTTGATTTGCTAAACTGGGGTACCTCCTACAAAGCTGGGCATGTGTCCTGACAGTTCCTTGAGGAAGATGCATCTTGCTACAATGACATATTAGTCTCCAGTAACAAGAATATATCCTCTGACTTATTAGCCAATCATCTTCAGACAGACCTGATCATTAGAGACCAATCAGGGGTTTACTCTATCGTCCTAGCAATGTGGATGTCTCTAAATAAGGAGCTAGAGTGCATGCTTAGTCTATGGAACATTCCACGGCAAACAAGTTGGGAATTCCCTTGATCATCCCTGCTACACACAACTATAAGGATACCCAACTTTATTTTTAGCTTTCTTTTAAAAATTTTTTTAATGACAGCTACACGTTGGACTGATGTCCTCAGGAAATAAGCTACTGTGTTTCCCAGGGCCTTTTCCTGGATCATAAATAAGAGGGCCCTCCCTTTTACACACACACACACACACACACAGAGACAGAGAGAAACAGAGAGGGACAGAGACAGAGAGGTTTAACTAGCGATTCCTAAGTGCATCACATTATACTTGGAACCTTCCTTAAAATCCATTTGGTCCACTCTTTCATCCTCTTATCTTCTTGCAATATTGTCTACCACATTAGACAGTTCACTCCTTGAAAGAAGGGATTTTTTTTTTATTTCTTTATATCCCTAGTATTTAGTACAGTGGCTAGTGCATAGTAGCCACTTAATAAATGCTTGTTGATTTGACCCATACAGCCATTTATCTCTAATAATTTGTCTCTCTATTACAACTGAAGAGTTTAGCATTACCCATAAACTGAGATGTTTCTATGTATAGTCATTCCCTCTCATGTCATTTATGAAGACAGCAAATATAACCAGTCCTAGCACCAATCCCTGAGGGACCTTATTCACTACTCTTTATCCCTCTCTATACAAAGAAGCAGTTTAACAGCAGAAGGGCTTTTTCTACCTTTTTAAATAAAGCAGGCTTTCTGATTCAGCCTGACCTCATCTGGACAGTCTCTATGGATTTAAAGGACCCTTTACTTGTTTCTGAAAAGCTTCCATCATGTCTCTATTCTTTGGCCAGGGTATTTACTTTGGGATCTAAAAAAGGGATCTAGAGGAGAATTCAAATGTAAGACCCATGTGCCAATCACTACAAGTACTTCGAGGAAATATGGAGATAAAGAGGGTCCAGAGTCCATTCCCTCGACTAGTTTGCAAACTCTAACCTCTTGCTGTCCTCCAAAGATTGAGTAAGAGGTACTAGTCACAGGGAACCTAATGACTGGGTTTGGTTTTTTTTCTTTTTAATTTTCTTACTTGGATTTAGTTAAATTTTTTAATAATGAAATGATCTGTAACAACAATTTTAGGAGAATCTTATACATGCTAAACAAATGCAAATCAATAGCATCTTCTGGCATGCATGGAAATTTTCCTCTTCCTTGAGAATGCCTTGTCATTGTAAGCCTACTGAATCAATTATATCTTTGACAGACCCCCAAAATATAAGTTGTGAAAAATAATATGATGCCATGTTGATATGGCCATATCTAATTGGAGTGAAGGCGTGGAGGTCATAACTACTATGTCTAGGGAAATTCATCATATGTTTTTGGAGTCAAACCTCTCAAGCATGATGGAATTATGTGTGGGACTAGGATCATAGGATTTAAAACTGAAGAGGATTTTAGAATAATAGTCTAATCAGCTTGTTATTTAAATGAAGAAATTGAACTTCCAAGTAGGGAAGTGACTTCTTCCCAGGTCACAAAGTAGTAACTAGTAGATAGAGATTTGAATTCAGATCCATTAATTTCCAAATCTAGTTCTTTGGGGGCAGCTGAGTGGTGCAGTGGATAGAGTTCCCAGCCTGGAGTCAGGAAGAGTCCTCTTTATGAGTTCAAATCTGGCCTCAGACATTAGCTGTGTGACCCTGAGCAAGTCACTTAGCCCTGTTTGTCTCAATTTCCTCATCTGTAAAATGAGGTAGAGAAGAATATGGCAAATCACTCTTGTATTTTTGCAAAGTAAACTCCAAATAGGGTCACGAAGAGTCAGACACAACTGAAAAAACTGAACTAGTGTTTCTGCTTAACAATCTCTAAGACTCTTAGAGTCAAAATTTATTTGCTCCTTTGGTTTTTTGTTGTTTTATTTTATTAATGTTTTAAAAATAGTTTTAGATCATATTTTATGTCAGATATTTGCAAGAGCTATACTGACTATGATTGGCAATAATAGTGGGTTGTTGGGGTTTTTTTATAAAGAATATTACCAAGGATGAATTTGCTTCATAGCACAATTTCAAATTACCAGTGCATGAAGCTATGACTTGCTCCCTGCTCCCATCTCTTTGGGAGAGAAAATGAAATGAAATACCTACATAGGTCATTCACTCTAAAGTTGTCAGAACTGTTCTCTCACCTTTAGGGCTGCTCAATTCCACAAACATTTATGAAGTTTCCAATACATAAAAGGAATTATGCCAGCCACTGAAGACACAGGAAATCAAACAAGACACAAAGCTTTCACAAAGCTGACAATTCCCTTCTACCTAATGGAATCCTTCTCTTTTGTCACACTGCCATTCAACCACCCCTTTCTCCAACCTTTCCTGATTCCTCTAACAGTGACCCCACCAAAATCCCTTGTGTTTATATTCTATAAATATTTATATATGTGCATGTCTCTCTCAACAGACTGCGAGCTCATGGAGAGTAGCTATTGTTGGTGGTCAGTTATCTCATTCTTTGTATCCTTAACACAAAGTACAGTGCCTGGAATATAATAGGGACTTAGAAAATGTTTGCTGATTGGCTGAATGAATCTAGTATGGAGGATAAGACAAATATGTGTAAGCACACAACCTATACATATTCACATAATGCAAGTGAAAATATAAGTGCATACATGTATTGGAAGTGATTGGAGTGGGAGCTCATGCCAAGTTTGTGCTTCTACTCCACCATCTTGGCTCCAACTAGACATTTTTCACAACAAATCACTTCCTAGTACCTTTCCCCAGCCCTTTCTTATAACAGTAGCAAGTAGTGAGACAAAACTCACCAACATAAGTCGCCCCCAGAGACTATCCATATTCCACAACTGGAACCTATATTCTCTCCATGAGAGGATGGAATTATTCTTCATTATCTGTCCTCCAAAACCAAGATCAGTCATTGCATTGAATTTGAAAGCTCTTGGCTTTTCGTGTTATTTTTGTTCATGTTAAAATGTTCTTTTCTTATAATATCTCCTAAACAAATCTCTTAAGAGATATTGCTTTATCTCCTTTGTAGATGAGTTTAGTTACTAGGAGCCTGGAGATATGGAGGGCAGCAGTAACAAGCTACATGAGCCTCTTGGGTCAGGTTTTTATTAGACCAATAACTCACTTCTAACCATTTTCTTCAGAAGCTTCTTATTTGACTCTGCTATGTACAAACTAAATAATTTTTTTAAGCAAGTATTGTTCTGTTCAACAGCAGCAAAGTAAATTACTGATAAGTAGTTGTAGGAAATGCATGAACAATATAATACAAACTCAGTTAAGTTTAATGGAAGAAGGGGGGCGAACTCAAAAAACCACTTGAATTAGGAGATAGAAATAGGGACTAGATCTATGAAATATCTTTGATTTGTATAGATAACTCCAGAATGAGCACACTCCTTGTACAAGAGTAGATCAATGAATTCTCTCACTTAGAATCATAAAGAATTGTTTAGAGGGTTACTTAGTATGTGTTAGAAGCAGGATTTGAACACAAAACTTCTTGGCTTCAAAGCTGGCTCCCTATCCATTGTATCTTGATGTAGGGGGATTAACTTACTTATGAATTTTAGGCTAATCTAACCCCAAAACTTTTCATTATTATTCTGATATGTCACTCAAACTCTTTAATATATTTTAAATATTTAATTTGCTTGCCTTTTTAGGAAAGTTGACCAAAAACTGACCCTTATTTAAGTTTGGAATGACTGAGTTAAGAAAGTATATTGAAAATATTTTTACTATATGTATCTTAAATGGTTATTCTAAAACATTATTTTCTTTTAATCTGTGGGACATGGTGGTCAGCCTTAAACACAATGTGTCTTCATTATGGGATCTGCTTAAATAAATTTATAGATTTCCTCTTTCTTTTCTTTTTCTTCTTTCTTTTTTCTTTCTTTTTTTTGTCTTCATATTGTAGGTGTAGCACTCAACTAACCCATTGGGAATTTTCATTAAAGCTAACTGTGATGAGAGATTCAGAATTTTTTATATATGTTATGCTTTCTTGATTTTTTTAAAAATTAATTTATTTGTTTACTTTTAGTTTACAAGATTCAGTTCCACGATCCCTTGAGTTTCCAATTTTCTCCCCTCCCTCTCCTACCTGCCCCTCCATGGCGGTATGCAATCAAATATAGGATCTACAAATACCTTCACATTAAACATTAGTCAGGTTGTAAAGAAGGATTATAACTGATGGAATGAACAATGAGAAAGAGAATACAAAACAAAACAAGAAAAAGAAAGAGAGCTTTTAGTTTGCTTCAATGTGCATTCAAACTCTGTAGTTCTTTCTCTGGATGTGGATATCTCTTTCCATCATGAGTCTTTTGGAGTTGTCTTATAGCCTTGAATTGTTGAGAAGAGCCCAGTCTATCAAAGTTGGTCATCACACATACGTTGTGTCTGTAATTGTGTATAAATTTCTCCTGGTTCTGCTCTTCCCACTCAACATCAGTTTATATAAGTCTCTCCAGGTAATTATGAAGTCTGTCTGCTCCTCATTTCTTATGGCACAATAGTATTCCATTACGTTCATAGACCACAACTTGTTTAGCCATTCCCCAATCAATGGGCATCCCCTTGATTTCCAATTCGTTGCCACCACAAAAAGAGCTGCTATAGATATTTTTGTACATATGGGGCCTCTTCCCACTTTTATGATCTCTTTGGGATACAACCCTAGAAGTGGTATTTCTGGGTCAAAGAGTATGTACTAATTTATAGCCCTTTGGGCATAGTTCCAGATTGCTCTCCAGAATGGTTGAATCAGTTCACAACTCCACCAACAATGGATTAGTGTTCCAATTTTTTCACATCCTCTGCAGCATTTATCATTTTCCTGTTTTGTCATCTTAGCCAATCTGGACGATGAGATGTGGTACCTCAGAGTTGTTTTGATTTGCTTTTCTCTAATTAGTAGTGATTTAGAGTATTTTTTCATATGCTTATAAATGTCTTTAATTTCTTCTTCTGAACACTGCCTGTTAATATTCTTTTACCATTTATCAAATGGGGAATGACTTGTATTCTTATAGATTTGACTCAATTGTCTGTATATTTTAGAACTGAGGCCTTTATCAGAGACACTGACTGTAAAAATTCTTTCCCAGTTTTCCACTTCCCTCTTAATCTTGGTTACATTGGCTTTATTTGTGCAGAAATTTTTCTATTTAATGTAATCAAATTTATCCCATTTAAATTACTGGTAGACATTATAAAATATTTGGGAATCTGCCTGCCAAAACAAACCCAGGACCTATATGAACACAACTAAAAAATACTTTTTACACAAATAAAGTCAGATCTAACTAATTGGAAAAACATCAGCTGCTCATGGCTGGGTCGAGCTAATATAATAAAAATGACAACTTTACCTAAATCAAAGTACATATTTAGTGCCATACTAATCAATCTACCAAAAAAATACTTTACAGAGAGAGAAAAAAATAGTAACAAAATTCATTTGGAAGAACAAAAGGTCCAGAATATCAAGGGAATTAATTAAAAGAAATGCTAGGGAAGGTGGCCTAGCCATACCAGATTTTAATCTGTATTATAAAGCACCAGTCATCAAAACTACTTGGTATTGGCTGAGGAATAGAGTAGTGGTTCAATGGAATAGATTGGGTACATGAGACTCAGCAGTCAATGACTATAGTAATCTACTGTTTGATAAACCCAAAGACCCTAGTTTGGGGGATAAGGACTTACTATTTGACAAAAACTGCTGGAAAAATTGGAATATAATATAGCAGAAACTGGGCATAGACCAACATCTAACACTGTATACCAAAATCAAGTCTAAGTAGGTGTACTATCTAGGTATGAAGGCTGATACTGTAAGTAAGCAATCTGGGAGAGCAAGGAATAGTTTACCTGTTAGATTTATGGAGAAGGGAAGACTTTATGACCAAACAAGAGTTAGAGAGGATTATAAAATGCAAAAAACAGAATATTGTTTATATGCCAAACTTATTAGCTATGATAGCTGGCATAAATCAGTGACCCCTTAACTCTTTTCCAAAGGACTTTAACTCCCTATGCCTCAGTTTCTTCATTTGTAAAATGAGGACTTAACTATCTCTAAATTTCAGCTAACCCATCTATAAAAAGCAGAGTTTAGGCTAGATGATCTCTAGGTCCCTTCTAGGTCTAAATCCTATAATATTGCAACTCAATTTCACTGACATGACAATATATTTACCCCCAAATTAGCCAGAGGAACTTTTAAGATAAGTTTTTCAGTCTTTTATTTTTGTACTGAAATTAAATGACAAATACAAATAAAACCATTTAATATTTAAAAGTTCTGCTTTGTAAAATTAAATCTTTACCTTGAAATTATTTTCTATTCAAATAAAATAATCAACTTTATGCAAATTGTATCTAATGATTAATATATGATGAAATATTTTCTGCAATCAACATTTGCCCACATGAATAAAGTATAATAATAATCTGTTATATTTTTTATAGATGCAACATAGCAAAATAAATCTAAGTAGTTTGACTTACAGGCAGGAATACCTGTGTTCAAATACCACACCTTATACTTACTGACTGCGGTTTTTTTGCTTTTTTTTTTTTGGAGGGCAATTGGGGTTAAGTGACTTGCCCAAGGTTACACTGCTAGTTTTTGTGTGTGTGTGTGTGTTAAGTGTCTGAGACCGAATTTGAACTCAGGTCCTCCTGACTTCAGGGCCAGTGCTTTATTCACTGTGCCACCTAGCCGCCCCTTAATGACTGTTTTTAAGAATAGGCAAATCACTCTTTGAACTTCGAGCAACAAGGTTTAATACTTTAAGTTATAGTAGTTTGGAATCATCTTCATTAGAATTCTCATGAAGATGAAAATAGAGGTCCTTGATGTATGTTTGTATTTCCAAAATGCTTACATGCATTTGATCCTCACAGCCACCTAGTGGCTAGGTAGTAAGAAGCATTGGTGATATTGCTCCCATTTTATAGATGAGGAAACTAAGAGTCCAGGAGGATAAATTGTACAATTACCAAGATTCATCTTTCCTTAAAATAAAAGTTGTTAAATTAGTCATCAGTCACTTACTAAATATGTATTACATGCCCTATGCAATGGTAAATTCTGTAGATATGAATGCAAGTATGTATAACAATCCCCTCCATCTGGAAGCTTGCTTTTAAGTGGATGATTGAACTTGTAAATAACATAGAAAATACATACAGAGTAGATGGAAGGTAATTTGACAGAGGAAAGTTCTAGCAGCTGGGGAGACCAGGAAAGGCCTCTTGAAGAAGGTGGACTTTGAATTGAGTTATTAAGGAAACCAGAGGAAGCAAGAGGTGGAGGCCAAGGGGCAGAGCATTCAGGGATGGGGAACAGCAAATGACAAGATATGGGGACAATAAATAGAGTGGGAAGTGGTAGGAATTGTAAACAGGCTGATATAGCTGGTTAACAGAATGTATGGAGGAGAAAAGAGTATAAAAAATAGGAAAATGAGGAGGCAGCTTGGTGGTGCAATGAATATAGTTTCAGCCCTGGATTCACAAGAACCTGAGTTCAAATCCAGCCTCAAATATTTGACATACTTATTAGCTCTGTGACCTTGGGCATGTCACTTAACCCCAATTACCTTGGCTTTCCCCCTCAAAAAAAATAGAAAGATAAATGACCTTGGCAGGTGACTGGTAGGGGATGTGAGAGACTTGCAGAGAAAGAGGGGTTAAAAGGTTATTGCAATAGGTCAGATGAGAGTCAATGACAGCCTGAACTAGGGTGGTGGCTATATGCATGAAGAGAAAGGAAAATATTTGCCAGATGAATGAAATGCAAAATGTTAACCTGTTTTTCAGGATCATATGATTCGAGAGGAAGCCAAGGGTCTGACCCTAAGACAGTGTGCTGTGATGGAAGTAGTCTTGGCCACAATCAAGGTAAAGTTTTCTATTTCTACACACACACACACACACACACACACACACATCTGTATCTACCTTTTGGGAAGCTAACTGAATTTACATAGTATCATTTCCTTAAAAGTACAATATTTTCCCTCTTCTATTCCTCTCCACATATCCCCTATTACTCTTGATTCTTCAACCTTCATGTCACTGCATGAAGTCTACATGTCACTGGTGAAGTCTACATGTTAAGAATAATAACATATACATGACCAAAATATTCAGAACAACAAATGTGCTGGCTAATTGAGCAGCCTGATTAACTTTTTGTTTTCATCCTTGTATGCTGGAAATCTTCCCAAAATTATCAATCCACTCACCTGCCCTTGTAAGTACAATATATCAAATGTAATGGAAACACGAAAGCTTCATAAATATCCTTTCCTATTGTACCTATTAAAGAGACTGAGTTAAATATACACTGATGTCAGTCAGTAAACATTTATTAAGTGCCTGTAACTAGTTGGTGCAGTGGACAGAGTGCCAGACCGAAGTCAGAAGACTCATCTTCCTAAGTTCAAAACTGGCTTCAAGCACTTAACTAGCTGGGTGACCCTGGGCAAGTCACTTAACCAAGTTTCCTTCTGTTTCTTCATCTGTAAAATGAGCTGGAGAAGAAAATGGCAAATGACTCCACTATCTCTGCCAAGAAAACCCCAAATTGGGTCACAAAAAGTCAGAAATGACTGAACAAAAATAACTGTGTCGCAGGCACTGTGCTAAGTGCTGGTGACAAAATGAAAGACAAAAGGTAGTCTCTGTTCTCAGAGAGCTCCCAATCTAACAGAGAAAACAAGCTGTATATAGAACAAATTAGAATTAATCAACAGAGGGAAGGCACTAGCATTAGAGAGGAACAGGAAAGGCTTTCTGTAGAAGGCAGGATCTTAACTGAGACTCAAAGGAAGCCACAGAAACCAGAAGGCAGAGATGAAAAGGGACAGAATTCTAGGGCTATAGGAGAGCCAGAGAGAATGCAGAGCTGGGGGATGGTATATTATATGAAGAACATAAAGGAGGCCATGTTACTGGATCACAGAGTACATAGGGAGGGAAATGTAAAATGTTAAAAGCTGGGAAGTGGAGGAGGAGAGGTTACAAAGGGCTTTGACATCCAAACAGAGGATTTTATATTTGATTCTGGAGGTGAGTCAATGAAGTTTATTGAGTAGGAAGATGACGTGGTCAGTCCTATACTTTAAGAAGATCACTTTCACAGCTGACTGGAGGATATACTGGAGTGGGGAGAAACTTATGGCAGGCAGGGTATTATAGTAGTCTGGATGTGAGGTGATGAAAGCCAGCACCAGACTGATGGCAGTGTCAGAGGCAAGAAGGGGACACATGTGAAAGATGTTGTGGATGTAAAATCAACAGACCTTGATGACAGATTGACTATGAGGGGGAGGAAGAGAGTGAGGAGTCAAGAGTGACACTTAAGATGTGAGCCTCGGGGACTGGGAGGATGATAGGGCTCTTACCATTCAGAGGTCTTAGGGGCAGGGCGTTTCAATGGAAAATGTTTTTTCTAACTTCAAAACATCAATGGATCTGTAATCTCATCTATGTTGGTACTTACTCTGTAGCTGCAAATTGCAACCCATCCATCCCTTTTCATCTTTTGGGACTCCTCTCCCCTATTTCTTGATAAACCTCCACAGGAGATAAACATGCTATACTGGAAAAAGCCCTTCAAATGACTTGCCAGTCAATGTTGGTTAAAAAAAGGTTTCACTTTTGGACAGCTGAGAATTAAGATTAGAAAAGATTTATAGGCATTTGAAGAATTTTCTAAGTACCTTCTGCCCATCTTTTTCTTCCATTCCATTGTTGTCTCTGTGGAAACAGAAGAGAACCCCACTAGACAGAAGGCCCTTAAAAGTTGTGTTTTATGCATTGCCCTAGTAAAAGATTTTGTCACATTTAATGTCTGGCCAATTGCTGATAAGTTTCTGCATACTTGGTCTGCAGATAGTAAGTGAATGTTGCTTCAGCTTTGAATCCTTTCCATCCTAGTGGAAGCTAACAGAACTTAACACTCCACTGGCGTGCCCTTCAAGAACCTTGGGCCATTATGCAAGGATAAGGCATCAGAAAAGGACCTAGTGAAAAAAGATTTTTTAAAACTAGATCTCAGGTATCAACTTGTTTTCTTGTGATTTTACTTTTTGCTTTTTCCTGAAAGAAGAAATGAGGGAAAAACAATTTAAATTAATAAAAAATTTTAATTAAAAAGCAAACAAGGTTTACTCTTGTATATGTGTATGTGTAGTCAGAAGGCAGTTCAGATCCATAATTTCATTGTTATAGGGAGCTCTAGAAATGAAACATCTTCTGCTAATAGAGATAAGCACCTTTTCTGCAATTTAGAACTGGGCTTATTTTTTGGGTCCCTTTGCCAGCCTGTTTAAGTCTATGCCACAGGACTCATCAGAAGACTGTTTCAAATGTGTGAAATAAAATAAAAAACATAGGATTACCAAAACAATAACAACAACAATTCTATTGAAATACAGTGTACAGTTATCAACTGTTTTTAAAATTCACACCCCAGGATAAGAACCCCTGTCTTACACAGTTGCCTGAGGTCCTAAGAAGTTATTTGCCCAGGGTCACACAGCTAGTATGTGTCCAAAGCAAGACTTGAACCCAAATCTTCTTGATTCTAAGGCTGCCTCTTCTCTATAATATATGTGTGTGTACACACACACACACACACACACACACACATACATATATATTCCTATTTGCATATACATATATATATATATATATATATATATATATATATATATATATATATACAAGCACACTTTGGGGAAAATCTTCTGTTTGAAAATTAGATTTTTATTCTTTTCCCTCAATTTTTACAGTGCACCAGTTTCTCTGTTGTTACCTGGTAAAGGCATCTATTGTGCAGGATTTATGACCAGATTAGTAAAGCACTGTTCCTATGGGCCATTTGCCAGCTAATAGAAATAGTCTCACTTTGTAGAAACAGATATTCATGCAGTATGCATTAAAATAGCAATCAGCTTGTATAAAAATTGGCCTTGTTCATATAGCTTCCACCTTGCAGCTTCAGTTTTGCACTTTGCAAACCTAAGAGTTTGATTTTTGCCCTTAAATTTTGAACACTATAAAAAAAGTTACAGGTGACAGCAGCAGTGTAATATGTGCTGAGATATGTAGATTCCATATCTTTTATTACAATTTACCTGTATAATGTAAGTACTTAAGTCTCATTTTGTGACAGAGGGAGCTTTTTGATTTTAAAAATTTTTTTTATTTTTGAGATTAGTCTCCCTATCTTGCTTGGGCTGGAAATGCAGCAGCCACTCATATGTTAGACCCTACCACTAATCAGTAAGAAAGCTTTGACCTTCTCAGTTAATGACCTGGGTAATTCATTAGGCAATGGAGGACCTTTGCTCCAAGGGCCTCACCATAAGAGTGTTGGACTTAGGAATACACCCAATTATTGACTTTAGGCCACTGCAGATCATGATTCCAGAGCTCAAGCAATCTACCAACCTCAGCATCTCCCAGTAAACAGGGACTACAGACATGTGCCACCTCATCTGATGGGAAGAGGATTTCTAACACAAGAAAATACAAGGTTAAGAAAGCAACCTTTTTTAGATTTGGTTTTTTGGAAGTATAAGAACAAGAAATGAATAGCCTTCAAACATAGTAGTATTTATTTCTACAAACAGAAATGTAAGAGTCTTGAACAATAATACTGTGAAGGAAAATGGAAGTGTGGACAACATTATTTTGAAGAATTATAGATCTAGATCCAGAAGAGACCTCAGAGGATAACTGAATTCCAGAGGAGGTCACTTAGGCCCAAGGATGCTGAGTGATTTGCAGAGAATCACATAAAGAGTGTCAGTAATGGGACATGAACCCAAGTCCCTTAACACCAGAACCACTACTAGACATTGACAAAAATCACTATTTCCTAAAGAAGTTGAACAGATTGAAAATGTCTAGAATGAATGTTCTAGAAGAGATTTGAAACCACCCTTAGTCAATAAAAATTTAATCTCATAGAGAAGTTGAAAAATAGTGAAGTCTAAGACAGCGCTAGTGTAGGATATCAACTTTTATTAAAATATTATAAAAGATAGTAAAAGATTATGAAATATTATTTTATTACAAGCAGTTTGTTGAAAGCTTAGTAAGAGACCCAAATAAGCCAGATCATCTCTTTGGCATCATGAATCAGCATGACTTGGCAGATTGACCTTACTTTCATAACCTGAATTAAAGTCCCACTTATACTAGCCATATGACCATGAATCAGTCATTTAGCCTCTCATTCCTGCCCCCCCCAAGCCTCTCTAACATAAAACCATTTACCAATCTGTATTGACAGAAGTTTCTTAACTAAGAGCTCCCTATACTAAAGAAAACACAGGTTCAGTTAAAAAAAATAACAATAGTAGGGGGCAACAAGTATGCTGCATAAAATCAAATTGTAAGCCAATGGTATAAAAGCTTATAGCAAGCATATTAATAAAAATAATGAAGAAAAAAACATTTATTGAGCACTGAATACTTGCCAAACACTCTGTATACAAATACAAAGGTAAAGGCAGCCCCTGCTCCCTTGCATCCTACAAAAGGAAAACAACATAAAAGGGAGAATGGTAGCCAAGAAGGAGTATTTTCGTTCAAAAATTTATTGAGCTAGTGAATAGGGCCACAGGAAAGTAGATTGACACAACCCATCTAAGAACATGACAATTTATTTGATTTGATCACAGTACATGATTCTAGAACTGGGAAGGGAAAGGATAGGGAAAGTACTCAGGGAAGAGGCTATGGCTATGGACAATGGGGAGAGAAGTGAACCTTGGCTGGTGTTTTTTCCCTGAAAGAAAACTGTCCCAGGGAAAAATTTCTCGAGGACAGAAAGATTATTGTGAAAGTTATAGAGAAGCTAACCCAAGAACAAGAATTTCTATAGTACTTTAGGTTTGCAAAGTATTTTATATGCATTATCACATTAGATTCTCCCAAGTACCTATCAGGTAAGTGCTATTATTACCTCCATTTTATAGATAAGGAACCTGTAGCTGGAAGGTTAAATGACTTGATATGGTTGCTTAATAAAGATGATCTCTTATTAAAAAGCTAAAATGAGTAGCCAGATTAAGAAACCAAAATTACTATCTAAATTTGCCAGAATTGATACATGGCTTTTGGTGATTTCTTCTCTCATAATATGCCCCCAATATGAACAAAGCATCTGAAAAACTCAGTGGAGCTCTTTGTTCATAGTGCAGGGAGAAAGTTTACAAGTAACTGATGCCCAGCCTTGTAACATAGTCATTGAAATTAGCTTTCTTATTGGCAGTTTATCAGTGAGATAAGACAATGGCCTGGATTTTTTGTCTGTAACAATGAGATAACAGAATTGGGGTGGGGAGTGGAACTGTTTTCACATTATATGGAGCTTCTATATTTTAGAATTGTATTGACCTTTTATTTGTGTAACTATGATATACCTTAGTTAATTCATATCTCTTACAACTTTCTCTTCCTATGGACACCTATTTTACTCTGGGTCTCTTGTTTTTTGAGGGGGGAAGGCAAGGCAATTAGGGTTAAGTGACTTACCCAAGGTCACACAGCTAATTAAGTGTCAAGTGTCTGAGGATGGATTAGAACTAAGGTCCTCCTGACTTCAAGGCCAATGCTCTATTCAGTGCACCACCTAACTGCCCCTCTGGGTTTTTATCTTAAGACAGAGAAGTCATTCCTGTTCTCTCAAGTGTCCTTTTCATTAAAGTTGTCAAAAGATACCTTCAGAATGTTGTGCTAGTGAAAATTAGACAAATGTTTTAACTGATGAAAAGAAGCAAATCAGTTTACTGTTCAATCAATAAACACTGATTAGATGCCAAGCATTGAGTTATCTCAAACTCAAGAGAAAGCCTTATGTCTTACTCTAATACAAACTAATGTCCTACTTAAGTTTTAGACTTTTTTCATTATTTTGCTTATGTTTAATATCTATCTCCTATCACTTAGTGACTTTTCTTCCCTCCATTTTCTACAAAGTAGAATCTTAAGAATTAATGAAAGAGATTAGTGAATGAAAATTTAATAATGATATTCATAATAATTAACCTCACCAATTCCAGACTCATGCCAAAGTGTGATTTACTAACCTCTCTGTAAGCTATATATAATTGTGCCTGTTACCTGTTGTTCAGTCATGAGTAACTTTTTATGAGCACATTTGGGTTTTTCTTGGCAAAGATACTGGGGTGGTTTGCCATTTCCTTTTCCAGTACATTTTACAGAAGAGGAAACTGGGACAAATAGGGTTAAATGACCTACTCAAGGTCACACAGATAATGAGTGTCTGATTTGAACTCAGGAGGATGAGTTCTCCTGACTCCAGACCCTGCACTTTATCCATTGCACCAACTACTTTCCCGTCCTTTATCTGTATTATATCTAAATGACAAGATAACATTTCCATTCAGGGTACAGCCCATTCTCCATAAATCCCATTCTTGATATCCAACTCCAGCCTACATTTATCTCCTGCCTTCTCTGAGTTCCTATTGTCTGCCTTCCCTGCTTCATAGTGAAGTCTTCATTATTTTCTAATTGTCTCCTATCAGTCCTATCTCTCCAACTAGACTGGCTGCTCCTTAAGGGAAAAGACTATCTCCTGTTGGAATCTCTAATGCCTGGTGTGGTGTTATATTCATGGCAGCCAGTAAAGAAATATTTGACTGATTGATGAATGTAAAAACACTTGGAGTTTCTTCTAAGAAATGCCAAGTATAATGGCATGGTCTTCATTTTTATTTATTTGTTTATTTTAGAATTGACTTGTGTCCCCTTTAAGAATGAGAGCAATCACTTGCCCTCCCACCCACTTCCCCATCCCCATTCAACATGATGCTTGTTAGTTACAACAGCTTCTTTTCCTAATACTGTATATGCTTCTATGCCTGGGAAAGGCTCACTTTTAAATGAATGCACATTTCTCCCCAGGGAAGCTGACTGCCAAATGGAAGCATTGCAGCTTTAGCACTGCATGCCCCATTCTGGAGTGCCCTAGGCTCCTCCTCTGGATCATGACCTATTTTAAGGTCTTAGACATAGTAGAGGAATACTGTCCACCCTTGTGAGCCTTTCTGACAGCCCACCTTCCTCTTATATCCAGAGACAATAGACTCATTGCAATTGTTTTTCCATTTTTCCATTGATTAATCTAAGCTCACTCCTCTATGTGATGACAGAGAAATATTTTGCTTCTATGGCATTTATTTAGAAATATTGCCTTCCAAATTAATGTTCTTTATTAGTATCTTTTGGTTTTGTGTCACCTATATTTCCAAACATATACCTGCCTTTTCTATCCTAGAGAGCCATTCCTTATAAGAATGAAAACAAAGCAAGTAAAACAGTGCAGAAAAAGTAACCAACACATCAAAAAAAAAGAGTCTGACTTTACATTATAATGTAAACTCCTCAAAGGTGGAGAAAACTTTCACTTTTTCTTTGTACCCCCAGAACTTAACAAAGTGCCCGTCTTATAATGAGAGTTTAATAAATTCTTATTGATTGACATTGTATGGAATGCTTTGCCCAGAGTAACCTACCTCTACAAAGAAGCTGGGGAAGGTTCCTTTTTATTTCTCCTCTTGAGTCAAAATTATTCATTAGAGACAGGGTGTGAAATTTAATTAGTATGTGCAGAGGCTACTTAGTCATTAAGACTATAGTAGACTTTTTAAAATATCCTCCAAGCTTTGCTTTGTTTTTGGCTGCATTACCCAGAGGTATCTATTTACCTGTGGCAGTTAAATGCAGTGGATAGAGTGCTGGCCAAAGTCAGGAAGATTCATCTTCCTGAGTTCAGATCTAGTCTCAGACACTCACTAGCTGTGTGACCCTGGGCAAGTCACTCAACCCTGTCTGCCTCAGTTTCCTCATCTGTAAAATGAGCTGGAGAAGGAAATGACATACCACTCCAGTATCCTTTCCAAGAAAACCCCAAACAGGAGTCAAAAAGATTTAGGCAAGACTGAAATGACTGAACAACAACAAAGTGCAGCATTGGGGAAGTTACATTTCACTACCTGAGTCTGTTTGTATCACAATGTGTTATACATGTCCCTGGGGAGACTTTCATACCATCACCATCTTAAGACAAATCATACATCAAAGGGCTGGGCAGAAAGGGCAGCAATGGCATTCCTGAAAACACCATTTAAGTTCTTCCATTTCCCCTTGGATGGACCTGTGCCAGACATAACAGGACACTAGAACTATGCTATAAGGCACTTAAGCATTTTTCCTAATGGTCTATGATATAATCTTTATCTTTAGAGATGATGGGGGAGAAAGCTGCTGTGGTCTCTGTTGTCAATTATGAGAACTCCAAATAATGACTTAGAGTCATGGGACTAGACTCCCTATGTCTGTTTTAGAGATTGTTCAATCCTAAGTAAAGGAAAGGTCACCTTCTTTATGATTATCTCAGATTGAAGATTCTCTGGAAAATAGGAGAGGAGAAACAGCTGTGCTCCTGAGGCTGAGGCATACACAGATGTCCTCAATTCCCCAGGCTTATTTATTTTTTTTGCTTTTTGGAGGGCAATTGGGGTTAAGCAACTTGCCCAAGGTCACTCAGTTTTTGTGTTAAGTGTCTGAGGCTGGATCCGAACCCAGGTCCTCTTGACTCCAGGGCCGTTGCTCTATTCACTGCGCCACCTAGCCACCCCACCCCACTCCAGGCTTATTTAATAAAGGTGTCAGAAAGTGTCTTCAGAGTGAATGTTTGAGAGCTTAGACCAGAAGGAGTGAACATGAGAGAACGAATAGAGAGCTAGTACATGCTAGTTAAGAGAGAACTGCACTGAGAGAGAACATTTGGTGCATGAAGAAAGGTCTGACTGAGCAAGCTTGGAAAAAGTAAAAGTGCACTAAGTCACTGAAGAATGTAAAAGAGTACAGAAAGAGTGGTTCAGGGATCTTAGAGGGAAGGAATTTTTGATTTAATGAATAAGGAAATGCCTTTAAGTCATGAAGAGCCAGGGCAAGTTCAGAGCTCATGAGCCCAGTTGACAAAGGGTATAATCTATGTCCTATTGACCCATTTCCCTACAAAATATGTATGTCAACACAAAGAAAGCAGTGAGGAAGAACTGTTCATTAGATTTTACCTTAAATGATATACATGAATAAGGCTATTTTCTGATATTTTCTTAGTCATGTTTTGTGAAGTGTCTAACAGTGCTTCTTAATGTCATGTGGTATAGTTGTGCCTTCCAAAATCAAAATGGAATTAGCAGATCAATTTTTATTTCAATGTCTTATTGTTTAAAGACTCTGGTCACAAAATTGTTTTGGCTTCATTTGCATAATAAGAGGTAAAGATGAGAGGAAAGAAACATCAGACTCCACTTCCAGTCTGGAGCCTGGGGTTCTCTTAAACTCTAAGGGGTTCCAGTTGTATGATGATGATTTTAAGTTGTATAGGGTAGGCATTCAATTAATATTAAGTGAATCAATAAGTGAAGTACCTTTTAGCTCAAATAGTCTTTGATCTATAGAATGTAAGCACCCTGATAGCAGGGATGATTTCATTTTTCTCTTTGTGACAGCAGTGCCTACCATAGAGCCTTATATATGATTTATACTTAATCTATATTAATTGAATAGAGTTCTATCAGATGGTTTGTAACACCACCGGTTTCTGTCTCAAGTGGTAGTTTTCTATAGTAGAAAAGGCACTAAGTTTGAATGGGAAAGATGGATTTGACCAATTGCTGGCTGTTTAACTATAAGCAAATCACATAACTGCAAAGGGCCCCATCAGTTTCCTTATCAATAAAAGGAGGATCAAAATAGATGGTTCCTGAGGGTTCCCTCTAGCTCTGAATCTATGATCTTATTTAGTATCCTGTATTTTATTATTCTAATTAAACGTTCACATCAGAAGTGTGAATATATATTTTCCCATTATAATTTCTTTATGGGTGTGTCTGTGCTTATTTTCTTTCTTTCTGCTTTTCTGTTAATAGCAATACTTTCATGCTGGAGGAAATGGTCTAAAAAAGAACTTTCTGGAGAAGAGCCCTGATCTTCATTCTCTTAGATATGCTCTCAGTCTTTATACCCAAACCACCGATGCCCTGATAAAGAAATTCATAGACACCCAAACCTCTCAGAGTAAGTAATATACAGAGTAATATACAGTTGCATAATAAATACAACTCGGAGGAAAGGTAAGTTATTATTATTATTATTATTATTATTATTAAAATCATTGTTATAAATCATAATAATTCACGGATATAATATTACAGTATTTTTGTTTGTTTTCGACATAGAGAATGAGATATTCTGGTTATGAACACGTAGATTCAATTTCTTGCCTCGATAGTTTTCAGATAACTATAATGCAATAAAACGTATTAAACACTAAACCATACTGAACCTAATTTAAACTTTATAAAAATATTCCAAAATTCCCTTGAGAGATATTACATACCTACAAGCCTTGGAGTGTCATTCCCAGTTAAACTTCTTCAGTATATGACAAGAACCCACAGAAATTCCAGGGCTCACCCATTTGGATCTTTCTGTCCCCTTGTGGGGAAAACCTCTCGACAATGACAATGAGTAAACGCTGACAGTTTTTAACACGTGTCATTTATGGGGCGGCTGGGTGGTGCAGTGAATAGAGCACAGACCCTGGAGTCAGGAGGACCTGAGTTCAAATCCAGCCTCCCTCGGACACTTGACACAAAAACTAGCCATGTGACCTTGGGCAAGTCACTTAACCCCAATTGCCGTGTGTGTGTGTGTGTGTGTGTGTGTGTGTGTGTGTGTGTGTGTGTGTGTGTGTGTGTGTGTATAACTTAGGATCACTTGAAGACTCTAGGTTCAAGTAAGTCAGATCCAACTCCAGGGGTTTCACACCAACTCTCATTGTTTCATTGTTACTACATCAGGTTCTCTAAGAAAACTTCTTAATTATGTGATAGTACTATGTTTACCCAAACGGGAGTAACAATGTACCTCAACTGCTACCTGGGAACTAAGTTGCAATATGGGTACTGGCTTATGGCAAGTTTTTCATTTCTTTCCCAACAGAAAATACATAAAATGCAAAAAAAAAAAGAAAAAATCATTGAGACCTATGCATAGCAATAGCAAAGAGGATTAACCAATGTAATTCTCCTCCATCTCTTCCCCCATGGTGTTACTCCAGTCCTCCAATTATAGAGAACATGTTAACCATTCTCCCTCCTCCAAGAAGTATGCTGTTGAGTGCTCTTCCGCCTTTTCTACAATCAATGCCTAAACTATTTAGATATGGTCTACAAGATGAGCCTCCAAACTGTTTGTACATCAAAGTACAAACTTTTGTACCTCTCCTTTAGGACCTAAATATTTTCTTATGTCTATGCTGTGCTTCTGTAGGAATACCAGCTTCTAAGATAAAGTACCTTCTCAAAAATTGTACTTTCTAACTTTTGTCCAAAAAAGAAAACAGGCAGAATATGCCAGGAACTTGAGGTACAGGAATCTGAGGGTACATAATCACATGCTCACCATGTACTTTTTACTGCAATCCTTCAGTAACAGCTTTGGATGAGGAAAGAAATCTTCCTCTTCCGTTGCCCCAACACAGGTCTGTTCTCCTTGCTGTGGTCTGGAATACCCAGGGGAAGAGAATGGGAAAGGGAAAGGGAATGACTTTTTCAACAAAAGCCTAATCTCTGGTGTTCTGTTGCCAACTATCTTAGAAACAGCCACAGTCACAGAGAATCAATCCAAGGAGTTGGCCTATATCTTCTCAGCAAGGTACCAGTACACATACTTAAGAGAGAGTTATAAGACCCTAGAGAGTTATACCATGAGAGAGTCATAAGATGCTAGTTCTAGATCTAGATAGCACCTTAGAGATTATATATTCCAACCATCTCATTGTAGAGATGAAAAAATTAAGGCACAATTAAGGTGCTAATTGACTTGCCCAAGAACACACTGTAAGTGGCAGACCTAGTACTGATCTTGTGATTCCACATGCATTGTTCTTTCCATTCCTAAGATATATTTAAGATACCACCATACAGAGATCCACATAATAAAAAGAAATCATCAATTTAAAAAGTTTATCAAAAGGTTTTATCTTCCATTAAGTTATTATTCTCCCTCCTTCCCACCCTTCTCTTTCTTTCTCTCTCTCCCTCTCTCCCTCCATTTCTCCTTTATTTCCAACTGACTTAAAAAAAATACCTCACTTCCTTCTGTAAAAAGCAAGAAAACATGCATATAAAAGTTATATTTTTAAAGAACATTTCCATCTTCAAGACTTTTGAGATATTATTCATACAAATTTTTGCCATGTTCTTTTTTGATACTTAAAAACAATTACCATCATGTATAGATCCAATGTAATCCCTGATATTACAATCAGGCACAAGAGAATTTGTTTTGTATTTCAGTGTTAAACAATAGTACAGAATCTAAATGTGTACCTCAATTCCTATGAATAAGAAATTTCAGGGAACCATTTCATAGGTTAGGGCCTCTAGAGATCCTTGTAAATTGACGGATCTGTGAATACTCTACAGTTGCCAATGTGTCTCTACAAAGCTGATCTTTTATTGAAGTTCTTTCAAATCTAATTGCAAAAGTGAGAAAGTCCCTTAGGTGCAGGTATTTTCTTTTATTTTCTCTTTAACCCCTGATGGCTTCTAATTACTTCCACTTAAGATAGGCTTATTTCTCTTTTAACAGTAATAGAGAGCCCCAGGCAGAAGCAGGGTTAAAGCAGATATCAAAGCTGTTGCTAGAGTAGCATCAGGGAACACCAGCAAGCATAGGATTAAATTTAAATACATGTAATGTTTGCTTACTATCTAGATTTTACAATCTACTCAATCCGACAATGCTGAAAATCACTAAAAAAGCACTTTTTGGAATTGTTCTGCTGACTTGCCATTTTCAGCTACTAAATCTTTCATTCCCTCTTGCTCTAATGTAAAATTAGTATTTTGCCTTACCAATTTTGGAGTGCCAAGTTATGGAGGAAAAAGAAAGAAAATCTGTGTCTCATTGTTCTGCTTTCTAACACACACATACACCATTAGCTGGCTATACAAATGACTATGGCTATAATAGATGAATTGTTGACAATTCTGATGTAAATAAAATACTTATATAAATAGAGAGAGATGTATTCTTCTGTTTAGATATTTGAAATTAAAATAATAGTTAAGCCATGCCTACATTTATAAAGTGAATGAATTGGCAATTTGTATGAAAAAATATGCAAAAAAAGCCACGTTAAAATATCTAGATAAATCTATGGATTATTTTATTTACCTAATTCACTGTTTTGGGTAAATTTAATACAAGAGTCTAGGACAGTATGTAATGCATTTCATTCTGTAGATTGGTGACTAAACCATCAGTTTTGCCTCACTATACATATCCTTATTAATGAGTCAAAGCACCTAAATTCTGAGTTAATTTTCTGTGTTCTCCCCTCACCTCGCACATTAACTTCCCCAACCCCTCCCCCCACTTAATTTCTTACATGACATTTTAAAATTATGACAGAACCAATGAAAAAAATTGAAACCTAGATATAATCTAATTACATTTCTTGTTTGGAAAATGGCATTTTTTTTTAAAGATACCATGAGGTCAGCAAAATACAGACATTATCGTTCATTAATTTTTCATTTAACTTCCAGCTAATATTCTGTGGGGAAGTGATTACTTGGATTTATTAGAAGTTTATTCAGATATTATCTCTCGAAATGGGATGTTGTTCAAAGGACTTCACATCTGGGCTTCTAAGCTTTCTATGGTTCGCTTAATTTCTGTGAGTTTCGTTTTCCTCATATATAAAATAGGGATAACAATACTTGTTCCACCTACCTCACATAGTTATTATTAGCAGGGGGATTGTAAATCTCAAAGTGGTATAGAAATGAATGATACTGTTAGCGTTAACTCTTTAGAAATGGAGGGGGTTTTGAGGGGCAGCTAGGTGGCTCAGTGAATAGAGTACTGACCCTGAAGTCAGGAGGACCTGAGTTCAAACCTGGCCTCAGACACTTGACACTTAACTAGCTGTGTGACCTTGGGCAAGTCACTTAAACCCAATTGCCTTGCTTCCCCACCCCCCCACAAAAAAAAAAGAAAAAGAAATGGAGGGATTTGTTCACTCCCACTTTCACTAGGTAATTTTCCTCATTTCTCTTTATTCTCTTTATTTTTCTGTCACTTTCCCTCCCTCCTCCCACTTTTTTTTTTTTTACTTTGCTTGAGCCCATTTTCTCTTACTGTTTGAAAATCAATTGACTTTGGTTCAAGGAAGTATTGGATAAAACTGTAAGATTTTAAGTGCTAGGGATACTAATGAAAGCAAAGCAAGTCAGTCCCTGCCCTTAAGGGGATTACATTTGAAGAAGGGAGGTATCATAGTAGGTATAAACAAGATCTATGCAGAGTGGATTAGAAAGTGATCTGAAAAAATAAGGTCCTAGAAGCTGAGGAGACTGGGAAAGGCCTCCTGCTGAGGGCTGGTTTTGATCATGGTTTTGATGGAAATCAAAGGGCTAAATAAGGATGCAGAGCATGGGCAAGGGAGAGGGAGGGGGAAGGAGAGGCAGGCTGGTGTCAAGGGCAGACAATGCAAAAGTCTGCAGGTAGCAGAATATCACATTTGAAGCATGCAGGTAAGCCAACGTACCTGGATCATAGAGGCATAGAGATGAGGAAATTATAAGGAGAGTGGGCCAGGTTAAAAAGACCTTTAAATTCCAAACAGAGGACTTTATATAGGTAGCCACTGGGGCTCCATGAGTGGAGGAGCCGATATAGGCTTACACTTTAAAACTGTCACCTTGGCACCTGAGAACATTGACAGGCTAAGTGAGGGGCATGCATCCAATGTGCATCACAGACAAGACCTGAACTTGCTTCCAAGGCCAGCTCTCTCTCCATTAAGCCATACTGTCTCTTTCTTTCTTAGATAAGTGTCCATAGTGACTTTTGTATTATCATAGGTTCTTAATATTTGTCAGTTGATTGATTCTATTTTGTTCTCCTTTAGTTCTCTTGTGTCCTCTCTGCATCTCTTTATTTTGGTGTCTTTCTCACTTTCTCTTCTCTCCTGGATGAAATTGTATTTTGCCTTTTTTTCCTGGTGCCAAACAGAACACAAACCACCAAGGATGAAAATTCATTAGAAATTTATGAGTCACAGAATTCAAATGAATTCTTATCAACTTAGAGTCTACTTTATTTCAAATATGGAAAAATGTCCAAAGGTCCTTGAAGAATCTTTTTTTTCAAATGAAACAAATAATATAAATTATTTGAAATAGTAATATCTCAGTTGCCTGTACGTTGAAATGGCCTGTGACTGATCATTAAATATTGGAAGTGTGGGAGTCTTAGTCTTGAGCACCCTCTAAGCCAGTGATGTCAAATAAATAGAAATGAAAGTCACTGAACCAAACATAAGCTACCTTGAAGGCTGCACATTGACTTAGTTTCCAAATGTACTATTTTCTATGTTTTATTGGATGTTTATTTATTTTGTCCAATATTTTAATCTGGTTTGGGAAGCACTCTAGAGTGTTGAGGGTATAGGTTGACACCTCTGTAGTAAGATGTAAATGTATTTTACTTGGGTTGGATTTGGATTTACACCTATTTTCTGACCCAGAGATCTAGAAGGATTTCACTATCTAACCCTAGATTCAATTCTCTTTCCACTGTCCGAAGTATGATGCTACTAAGTTTGCAAGAAGAAAAGGTAATGATTTTTGGAGTCTACTTCCTTCTACAGCAGGTAAAGGAAAATATTTTTCAGAATAGGACCTGATTGACAAAAGCAGGCCAAAAGTCTTCAATGGACTTGAAATCTGAAAAAAGTAAAAGGGGCATGGAGTCTTAGAACTTATACACTGGGGTCCAACATTAATGAAACCCTTATTAATTTGTGAATTTTTAAAATTATTGTATTCATATGTAGATGAATATATGTGTATATGTGTGCATGTATGCATATACATATACATATTTCCCCATGATATGTAATAACGAGCTTTTAAAATAACATGAGAGAAGTTGCCTATTATCTTCCTTAAGCATCCTAAGCAAGGAAGATAAAGCTCTGCATTTTTTTCCAGCACACAAAACCATGCAGCAGGAACCTCAGTTCAGAGACAAAAGACTTTGGTAGTGAGAAATCAGAAGTCCTGTGATGTGTTGCTGGAAAAAAAAAAAAAGAGTAGAATTTCAGCATATGGTATGTCCAGGCCACTGTGATCCTCTATGGCAAATTATTTGCTGCAAAGGAAAGCTAATAAACACTAAGCTCTAATGTTGCTAAGATAGGAATTATGGCAGGGCTAGCTTCTTGTCTTCTGTATACTGTGACCTTGGGGTAAATTGATTGGTGTCCTAATGTATTCCAACTATTTATTAGGGGTACTTATGTGAGCATACTACCATAGTAAAAGTACTAAGAAGATCAATTGACCATCTAATTTGTTCCAGTTATTTAAAGGCAGTGTGAGGGACTAGAAAAACAATGCCCTGAAGGTGAAGGTAAGATTTTTCTGAGATTCCATTGCCCTTCCTTAAGGGTTAATCAGTTTGATGGGATTGATAAAGGCCATGACTGTTAAACATAGTGTTAACTGAAAAAAAAAATTTTTCTGCAGCTATCCTCTCACCCTCACTCCCACTGTCCCTCAAGGAGGACTTAGAAAACATCACAGAATGCGTGTATAAATATGAAAAGGAAAGATAAAAAGCTATTATAGGAATTCAATTAAATTGGCATAGATTTAGAACTGGAAGAGACCTTAGATGCAAGCCATTCTCCATTTAAAGGATGAGGAAATTATAGAAAGCATAGTGAGGTTAGGTGATGTCCATGATCAAGCAACTGACAAGTCTAAGGTAAGATTTGAACTCAGGTCCTCCTAACTCCAAATCCAGTGCCCTAACTACTAATACTGTGCAGCTTTTTTCTCCCTAAAGATCATTAAGTGAAGAATTTGGGGTATTCTACCCTAGAACCAGAATGAACGATTTGACCTCTGAGGGTTATCCACTGAAGAATTAGGGAGAAGAGCATCCTTGGAGGGAAGGAAAGGAAAGGGAGGGTGGTATACCTTTTATAGTAATTTGTTCACAGTAAATAATACACAACTGTTAAGTAGCAAACTTGAGCACACAGATATCCAATCCAAGAGCCCAGGATAATAACAATTCTCACTTTAAAATTACAGTATTTAATGATACACTTACAGAGTATAGCCTTTCATGCAAAATGGTAGCCCCTTGTTTTGGAAAGCTGTAAAATATATTATATTCTTTTATTCTCACCAACACACATACCACCACCATTGCTTTCTGTACAGTAGATGTTTCCTACCCTATAGTTCATATTTATATCTATTGAAATGTTTTGCTATGCCTCATATTATCTACATGGAAAGAGATCAGAGATCTATAGTAATTACCAAAGCATATCCTTTCCAAGGTCACAGAAACAGTTTACATTGATTGGCTAGTAGGAAAATTAAACCTTGTTGGTTTTTCTTCCCCTACTATGTGTTACAGTTTTAGAAGCTTATATATATATATATATATATATATATATATATACATATATATATATATATATATATTAATCACAGTATTCCTACTAGTCCCCTCATTCTGCTAGTGGGGTATTTGAATATTTCATAGGCAGACAGTCAAAAATGTTGAAAATATTAGCTTAGTAAGTATAGAGTTTTATTTCAAGAAATGGATAACACAGTTTAGACTTAGGTACAGCATGATGAATCATCTTAATTTAGTTTTCTTAACAGAACTTTCATTATGGCGCAGAGAGCCTAAATTGTATAGGTGGTAGGAATAAAAAAAGCAATTTTATATCAAAGATATGTTCAGTTACAACTGAATCGTGAACCAGCTTTTATAGTTAATGACTTCATGAATTAATTTGAGCTAAAGTGTTTCTCCTATTTTTTCTTTTCCTTCTTTATTAGTAACATTTTGAAGTTGCTACTTATTTCAAATGTCCTAAATATTTCAATGAGATACTCCTGGTCATTTTAATAGTCCAGCTACTTTTAAAGAATACTACAGTATATTTGTTTTTAAGTGGGAAAAATGATTCCAGTTTTTGCCCAGATTTTAGACATCTATGGAATGACTGTTCATAGATATAGATATTATATTAGTGATGTCAAGAGATGTCAAATTTTTACAGAAAACTCTTCAACATTATGTGGAAGAATTAGAGACATTTAAGAAATCATCTAAAAATTATATGTTTATGTTTCAAACTGAGAAGACCTTCAAGATTATTTAGTCCCACCCCCTCATTTTAGAGATGAGGAAATTGAGAACATAGAAGAGACATTTCATCATAGAATTCAAAGCAGGGGAGATTTTTTAAAATAACATTTTATTTTTTCCCAATTACATGTAAAAATTTTTAATATTCAGGTTGTTGTTTTTTTTTTTGGTTCAAAATTCTATCTCCCCCCCCCTCCCTGAGACATAGTTTACACATGTCCAGTCATGTAAAACATCTCCATATTAGTAATCTTGCACACAAAAAAAACTTGAACAAAAACAACCAAAAAAAACATAATGAAAAATAGTATGCTTCAGACAACATCAGTTCTTTCTCTGGAGATTGATAACATTTTTCAATGTGAGTCTTTTTGAAGAGGGTACCCATAAAGAGGGTTAGGGTTGCTCTGGAGACCCCAATATACCAATATGCTGGGTCCTGCCAAATGAATTCGACTCAAGTCTTCTCTCAGCCAAAGAAAAGTAAAGTTTATTAAAAGTTTGCTTGTATTGGATGCAGAGTAAGTCTGTGCTAGGTCATTCTATGGCACTCTCACTATTCTATGGCACTCTCACTATTCTATGGCGCTCTCACAAACATGAAGACAGGATGGGGTCTTATATACAGAAGGTTGTAGGAGGAATCTAGGGGTGGTCTAGAGGAAGAGTTTGGGGAGGGTCTTCAGGAGGAGTTAATGAGGTCAATGAGTGATCAAGGGTGGGAAGTCTAGTAACAGAGGGTGGGAAGTCAAGTAACAGAGGCTTGGGCTCAGCCACAATGTAAGGCTTATGGCCTCATGCAAATACCTCATCAAATGAGACAATTTAATCAAGAGTCCTAGGGAGGTTCCCAGAGCCTGTACCTCAATGACTCAAGGAGAGCTCAAGGGGGCTCCCAGAGCCCATACCTCATCACTTTGGGATTGTCTTGGATCATTGTATTGCTAAAAATAGCTAAGTAATTCACAGTTGTTCATCAGACAATATTGCTGTTACTATGTACAATGTTCTCATGGTTCTGCTTCCTTCACTTTGCATCAGTTCATGTAAGTCTTTCCAGGTTTTTCTGAAATCATCCTACTTGTCATTTCTTATAACATAATAATATTCCATTGCATTCATATCCCACAATTTGTTCAGCATTCCCCAGGCAGTGGGCATCCCCTCAATTTCCAATTCTCAATCACCACAATAAGAGCTATTATAAATATTTTTGTATAAATAAGTTCTTCGCCCCCACCCCTTGCACACATTTTAAAAAAATCTCTTTGGGATACAGACTTCGTAATCATATTCCTGGATCAAAGGTACTCCTGGATCCTGAGAATAGCTATAAATTGCTCTTCAGAATGCTTGGATCAGTTCACAATGCTATCAACAGTATATTAGTGTCCCAGTTTTATGAGAGTGATTTTTAATAATTGTATCATGTAGGTACTAGTTAGAAGGAACCTTAAAGATATATTTCAAAAGCACTTCATTTTCAAATGAGGAAACAGGCCTAGAGACATGAGGTGACATATATCTAGTCATTTTTTATTATCTATAACTATTACTTTTGATCTCACCTGTAGTACAGAGGAAGAGAGGAGTAGTGTGCAATAATAAAATTTTTTTTTAATTTGCTATTAAAAGGAATGATTAATTTCAGGTTGCTGAGAAATTAATACCCTTAAAATTTAGGAAACTTGTGGTGTCTGATGGAAAAGAGTAAGATATGCACTTTCTAAAGCCAGTGGTCCTTATTATTTGATTTGTCATAGGACCACACTACTCTCCTCCTCCAGTGGCTCTCTATTGTCTGTAGGACAAAATACATACCCCTCTGTTTGATGTCTAAAGTCATTCACAATCTGTTTTGAGTCTGATTTTCTAGGATTATTGGATATTATGACCCTTTGTACACTCTATGTTACAGGCAAACTAGCCAACTTCCCTCTATACAATGTCCCATCCCACACTTCAGTAAAAAATACATATACCCTTAGATCTAGAATACATTCCCTTCCCATCTTTGCTTTAGATACTTGGTAGCATCTTTCAAGAGCAGCTGGATGGTGGCAGTAGGTAGAGCACTGGACCCAAAATCAAAAAGACTCATCTTCATGAGTTCAAATTTGGCCTCAGACCCTTACTGACTGTGTGACCCTAGGAAAGTCACTTAATCCCATTTGCCTCAGTTTCCTCATTTATAAAATTAACCGGAGAAGGAAATGGCAAACCACTCTAATATCTTTGTCAAGAAAATCCCAAAATTGGGTCGTGGAGGGTTAGACATGGTGTCAGACATGACTGCAATGACCCAAGAACAACAAAGCTTCCTTCAAGATTTGATTCAAATGTCTTTAATTCAAATGTTTAGCTCCAACTTGAGAACTTTGCCATTCCTCCAGATTATTTAGTGCTCTCCCTCTCCTGAAATAACACTGAAAATATTTTCTCATTTATTTATTTGTATATCTAAAATTCTTGAGGAAAAAGATTATTTTTATTGTTGTATTTGCATTCCAAACATATTACAATAATATCACACATGAATTTTTGTTAAATGAGAGGAAACATATTAGTTCAAATACAGGCACGGAATGTTGAAGTTTAGTATTACTTGCCTTTACTGCATTTCCTTCTCTACCATTGATTTTTATATATAATGAGGGGTAGTTTGTATTCTTGCCTGGTAGATTTTAAGTAAGCAACAGAATAACAGAGAATTAGTCAAGGAAGGTCACAATTAAGAAGGACCTAAGAGATCATCCAGCAAATTCCACTTTACAGATGACAAAATTGGGGTCAATAGGATTTAAATAACTTGCCCATAGCTATGCCTCTCTCCCTAAAACATTTTCCAGGGCTCTGGACTTGGAACCTTCCTGGAAGGATATGATTTTCAGCAGGTCACATTGGCCTCAGCAGGGCAGGAGTAGAAAGAAAGAGCTTCTGAAGCCTGGACCTTATTATATATTTCTGTTCAAAATGGTAAATGTCAACTACATAGTAGAGTGGATGGAGCATTAGACTTAGAATCAGGAAAACCTGAGTTAAAATTCTTCTTCAATCACTTAGTAACTTTGTGACCCAGGAAAAGTCATTTAACTTTTTTCAACCTCAGTTTCTTCACATGTAAATGGGGATAATAAAGACACCAAGCTCATAGTGTTGTTGTCAGGATGAAATAAAATAACAAATGTTCAGAAGGTGGACAGTCTTAGTTTTGTGTGTGTATGTGTAAGCCCATGTTTTTAAATAGATGTTGAAAGAGATGCATTATATTAGGATAGAGAGGAAATCAGGAGGAAAATAAGCCATTTTCAACCTTCATGATGTTTTATTTCTCCCATTATATTAGACTTAAAAGCCACCAGTCACATAAAGTTCATCATTGTGCCCTTGTTAGCTCAGCAAGATGTTTCCAGATGAATGGGTATCAAGGATTCTTTACCATGGTGAATGCCTTACTGATTTACTTTGCCTTGGCTCATGGGCATTGCCTCTATTTGTCTGGTCACATGTTATTGTCATGAAATAATGAGAAAACATCAGGAAATTTCTCTATTCACTGAATTCATGTACTTTCGTGATGGAACAGTCCCAATACTGAACAAAAGAGTGTTATAAGCTCTGCATGTCTATGAATATTGGCCATTTACCAAGCTGCCCAAAAGAGACAAAGCATGAAATAGTAGATAGCATGTTTGACTAAGAGTCAGGAAAGTCTAGATTCAAACCCTGTCTCAGATATGTTTGATTCTGGGATTCTCTCTGGGCCTCAGTTTCTTCATGTTTAAAAGGAGGGGGTTGGACTTAACGGTATCTGTGGTTCCATCTCTAAGTCTATGATCTGATATCTAATATAAGATCGAATGCCTAGTACAATCAATTGGGAAAATTAAGTTCTCCAAATACTATTCAACTTGCTTTTGGAGGATGCCTTCTACTTAAATGTACATCATTGAAAAACACAATATTTTGAGATACTTGGGCCAGGGCAGAGCTTATCTATATTGATTAATCCTTCTGTTTATATATCTTCTGTAGTTGAAATATGTATTTTTCCCCAAGCTTCCCATGGGAGAATCCTCAGACAGCATAGGAGAATGAACAGAAGCATTGACTCTGGTATAGGAAGACCTGACCTCAAAACCTTATTGCCTCTGTGACCTTGCACAAGTTATTCAAATTTCCTGGGACTTTGTTTACTTTTCTATAAAATGAAGTAGTTGGTTTAGACTGCAATGGTGGGGAGGCCACATGTGGCTCTCTAGGTCCTCAAGTGTGGCCCTTTGAATCTAAACTTCACAGAACAAATCCCCTTAATAAAAGGATTTGTTCTGTAAAACTTGGACTCAATTGAAAGCCTGCACCCAAGGACCTAGAAGGCCACATGTGGCCTCAAGACCACAGGTTATATGCCCCTAGATAGAGGGTTTCTAAGCTCTTCCTTCCAGCTCTAAATATATATATCACTGCCTCACTGGCAAAGGAGCTTTCTATACTCACTACGATGGTGGAGCACCCCATAGGGACTGAGTTAGCAGAAAGAAACCCTAGGTAAGTAGAATTACTCCTGGCTTTGTAATTGATTCCCAAAAGACTTAGAGAAGGCCAACCCTGACTGTATAAATTTTAAAAGTTTTTATGATTACTGAATATACTGTATGGCATTTAATGTCTCATAAAATCATAGGGGAACCTGTAACTTAATTAAGCAACTATTTTCCTATCTCAAGTCCAAAATGCTGTAGATTTAAAATAATTGGGCTGAAAAAGACAGATTTTTTTTACAAAGACTGAAGGGAGTTAGGACAGCCAGGTGGCACAGTGGATAGAGTGCTATCCCTAGAGTCAGGAAGACTCATCTTCCTGAGTTCAAATCTGGCCTCACACGCTTACTAGCTGTATGACCCAGGCAAGTGATTTAACCCTGTTTGCCTCAGTTCCCTCAACTGTAAAATGAGTTGGAGAAGGAAATGGCAAACCACTCCAGTATATTTGCCAAGAAAACCCCAAATGGGGTCACAAAGAGTAGAACATGACTGAAAACACTAAGGAGCTGATATCTAAGATAAATAGGAAGACAGTGACAGAGCACTGAGCTGACCTTAAAGTGTTCGATTCTCCATGCCCAGAAAAATGACATCCAAGGATATTAGCATGTTTGATTGCCAGGTCATTAAGAAAACATTGTGGTGAACAGGAGTGGTGCCACTGGATTAAAAGGAAAGAGAATAATGGAAAAAGAGATCAATATAGATCCATGAACTTAACTTACAAACACTCTCAAATATATTATCATAGGTTTCATTAGTGAACATCTAGAAAAGAACATGATGATCTAAAGGAACTAACATGGTTTCATCAAGAATAGGCCACAACAGAAGAACTACATTTCTTTTTTTGACAAGTTAACTAAATTGGTAAGTTGGGAGTATGCTATGGATAGAGTTGACCTAGATCTGAAAAAAGCATTTGAAAAAATGTCTCAGGCTCTTCTTATGGGGGTGGGAAATGGAGACATGGGTTAGATGGTAGTAAAGTTAGGTAGATTAGGACCATATTGAATGTCAGAGCTGTCATTCATAGTTTGCTTTCTTCTTGAAAGGTCTCCAAGGGAAGACCTCAAGATCTTTACTTAACTCTATGCTTTTAAAGAACTTTATTTGTGATTTCAATATTAGCATAAGTTTCATGCTCATCAAACTTTCAGAGGGCATAAAACAAAAAAGATTTAACATAGTGGGATACTGGGATCCAAAAAGATATTAGAACACTGGACTAAATAAAATAAGGTAAAATTAGAGGGGAGTGACTAAACCTCTGAGTTTATTGATAAAAGGAACTCCTGTATGATGCTGAAACTTCTCCCAGTTCAGATTTATTGCCTTTTCCGCAACATGTAGTCTTGAGGAGTTGCCTGAAGCATTTGGAGGTTATGTATCTTTTTTTCTGGGATACAAACATACAAACAACCAGTATGTGTCAAAGGGAGTACTTCAACTTAAGCATCTCTCTCTAATAAATTATATCTCTCTGATTGAATATGAAATTTAATATAGCTAAATGTAAAGTAAGACCAATCACAGAATCAGTCTTAGAGCTTAAAGGGACTTTAGAAAACATGTAGTCCAATTTCTTCATTTTACAGACAAAGAAACTGAGAGCCAGAGAGGATAAGTGATTAGTCCAAGGTCACACAGGTAGTAAATGGCAGAGTTGGGATATGAATCCAGGAAAACTCAATTCTCTTTCCACTGCATTCTGCTGCCTCCCTATGCTCAGCCTTAGACTTGAGATAAAAATAAAACTAATTTCAGAAGGGTAGGCAGTAGTTTGGCTAGAAAAAGATCTCTTTGTATTCTTTTATAAAACTTTTTTAAAATCTAATTTATTTTCAATTCACAGAATGAAACAAGCACTTCCATAACACAATATAATTAAAAAAAAAAGGATGATTGCCCATGAAACTGCACATCTACCATGTACAACTTGCTATTCCCTACAAATATACAGCAAGGTCATCACATAGATTTTTCCCTCCTTCCCCCAACCTTAAGATGACAAGCATTAGACACTTTATGTATGTGTACACACATACACACATATGTATGTGTATTATATGTGTACAATTATTCTATATATACACTTCAATTTATCAGTTCTTTCTCTGGATGCAGATAGCATCTTTCTTCATATATTCTTTATTTTTAATTTCGGCATTTATTCTTAATTCCCTGGGTTGTACCTGAGCATGTGAACATGCAAGCTATCACAATGCCCTCCCCCATACACTCATACACACCATATACATTGACCATCTTGCCACCTCTACAAGGCTCCTCTCCCTTTATAAAAAAAAAACAAAACAATGATGTTGCTTGTTCTAGGTGATGTCATTATGCTGTTGAGCTTGGATATATCCTTCTAGGAGGCATAAACAGAAGCATTGTGTGCAATAGCAAAAATACTGAGAGCTCAGAGAAATAAGTATTACAAACTTAAAAAATCAGTCACAAGGTACATGGAGCATATTACCAATAATTTTACCTATATGTAAAATGTGGTGTAAAAAACACCACCTAGAATTTATGTGACCAGAAATGAAGGCTGGATGTTTAGTGAAAGACTTGAAAAGATGAACAGTTTGAGCACCACACTTATATCCACAAAATATTAAAACATCTAGTAGATCTCCAGTATATTATTTTGATTTTTTACAGATGATTTGGGGGCAGCTAGGTGGCCCAGTAGGTAGAGTGCTAGACTTGGAGTTTGAAGAACTGAATTCTAATCTACCCTGAGATACTTATTAGTTATGTGATCCTGGGAAAATCACTTAACCCTGTTTTCCTCATCTGTAAAATGAGCTGGAGAAGGAAATGGCAAATCATTCTAGTATCTTTGCCAACAACACCCCAAATGGGGTCACAAAAAAATCAGACAGGACTAAAAACAAAAAAGTGTGTATGGTTTATGGGAAGGCAAAAATTGCAGTGGATAAGAAAACCTGGCTGACTTGAGATAAGCATTAGTAAAGAGGTTGTCACCAGAGAGAAGATCCCAGGTAAAAAGAACTGTCAAAGTCATTGAAAGATTTTTATTGTGGGAAATTGATCAACTTAATTGTCATAATTAATTTTTAGAGACAAGTACAATTTCTTTTGTTGTAACTAAGTGAATTTAAATAGATTATAAAGCATTTTTTTCTTGAACTTAGTATTCATTGTTTATGTAGGGCATGTCCTTACAGATCAAAGGTTGATTGGTTGATGGGTTTAGAAATGATAAAAGTATCAAGCTGAGATTAAAGTCAATTGTAGGGTTGTTATTTTTTAATTCTAATAAACAGGACTAAAGAGAACTCTATTTTTTTTCTAATGACTGAGTCAAGAACAGAAAATATGATGTTTTCCTATACTTACTGAAGTTACAGGTTAGGATTTGAGTGGGGTCATCCCATACTAGATTGGATGGATTAAAACCTAGAGAGCATTGACTTAGTACTTATTTTTTTTTAATATTTTGGAGGGGGGAAGGAAGGGCAATTGGGGTTAAGTGACTTTCCCAAAATCACATGGCTAGTTTTGCATTAAGTGTCTGAGGTCAGATTTGAACTCAGGTCCTCCTGACTCCAGGGCTGGTGCTGTATTCACTGTGCCACCTAGCTGCTCCTGACTTAGTACTTATAGATGCTCCCCCAAATCAGTCTATAAGAGTTGCCTTTTGACAATTTTCCCATTAGTTTAATAAAATCAAAATTCATTTAGGATCAAACCAAATGATTACAATTCATAGTTATTAGACATTGAAGAACAATGCAAATCTTCCAAATAAAGTTCTCTATTTTTTATGTTCAGGGATTGATGGGAAGAAAGAGGACTCCATGCAATAGTATTCCTAAGGTCATCCTTCATGCCTATTCCTGATCACCTCTCATGGTCATACTACTCTCTTCCCCACCCAGACTGGCAGTGAAGGACAGGACCAGCCATGGGTTGGGTTTGGACATATGTATTCATGGTCTACATTGAAGTTTCTCAAGGAGGACAACAAATACCAGGTTAATCGTGCAGAGCCAAGGATAAGATACTAGGTGTCCTTAACATTTTATGGATATCACCAGGGTTGAAAATAGGATGTAGGATGCAAATTAGAGGCTTAAGTTACTACCAGAGGATCACAGTTATGGCTAGATAAAGAGAAGAGGTTGAGGATCTAGCAGAAGGTTCACGTGCCATGAGTATTATAAGGGCTCAGATTTAACAGTGAGCTTGAGGCAATTTGCTGAACTCAGTGTCTTGTAGGTTACATGAAATTTTTGTTTAATGTCCAAAAATATCAAGTCAGCTCTGCTTTCCATCTTGTACTAAATAGGTATCAGCTGGACAGCTTTCTGTGAGATAACATGGTACATTTAAAGATCGTCGAAATTTTTTATATCAGAAAAGTTCAAATACTCGTGCTGCTATTTACTCCTTTTATTGTCCTTGGCCAGTTACTTTACTTTTGTGGGCCTCAGTTTCCCATCTATAAAATGAGGGGGTTAGAGTAGATAATGTCTGACATCCTTTCCAACTCTGAATTCACTGTTAGATAGAATCTACCATCTACCAAGGGAACATCTAAAAACCCATGGTAGCTAGCAACTGAATAGTTGTCTGCTTGAACTCATGAGAATCACATAGGAATTTGACTACAATTAATCCATTTTGTCAATCAGCCCAAAGATTTTTGTACAACCACTATTATGTAAGAAACGTTGCATACTAAAGGATTCAAAGCAATGTAAGTCATAATCCCTGACCCAAGAAGCTTCTAATATAACTGGGGAGACAAGACAAGATACAAAATGAGACAAATAGGTGGAATAGGAAACAACTGTTAATGGTACTAAATGGTAAAACTATAAATAGTACTAAACAGTTCTTGGGATGGCTACCCATTAGTAAATGGACTAGATTAACTGAAGCAAAGAAAGTTTTTCATCTAAAAGAATTATTACAAGTAAAAGTAGAGAAGCAAGAATTTGAATGCTGTATATTCAGGGTATAGTGTCACCAACTTCTGGTTGGTGACAATAGGGGGAGATAAGGGCAGAAAGTGAAATTGGAATGATCCTGGGGAGGGCTTTGAATATCAGGCTCAGACTTTATTCTATGGGTAATAGAAAGGGTTTTTGAGCAGCCATGTGACAGGAGTAGAGGCAAATTTTTGGAAAATAAGTCTGTTTGGTGGTATGTTGAATAGAAGCACTTTATAGCCTTCTTGTAGCTACCTTTGACCCTTTTGCATTTGTCAAGCCTCAAGATTTTGGTCATGATATCTAGGAACAAATGGTTAAGATAAAGATTTGAGTCATTAATCCCCATTCAATTATGAAAAAGAGAGGTTGCACTACATGCTGGCTGTTGTAGCCCCTGCTAGAGAAAAATAGCACAAAGATATAATACTATATCTAAGTAATAGAAGGGGAAGTTTGATCATAACATTTTCTTCAAAGTATGGTAACATTTCTGTACAATTGGGTGGAGGGGAAACTCAAACAAGAAGGCAAGTGATACTGATAGGCTTCCTCTTTCTTCATACTCTCACATCATACCTAATCTTCTATGCCTACCCCACCTCCCACCTATGGCCAACCTCCAAAAGGATAGGAACCCAAATTTATGGTAATCTATGGTTCCTCAACTGCATTTACCTTTGTCAATCAGACAACAAATTATATCACAACAAAAGCATTTGTTGAGGTATCTCAATAAGAAAAATAGAAACAAAATATTTTCCCCAAATACCTAGATTTAACCAGAGCTCCCACAGGAAATATAGACACACAAATAAAGCACAAGTAGTGAATACGTGTCCAGGGCCTATGTGGGGAAGAACACCTAACATCTTGTAGGGATCACTGAGATCTTTTAATGATGTCATTGCACTGCTCCCACCAGGCCTACTCTAAACTCATTTCACATTCTTCTTTGGGTATTTATTGCTTTGCAAAGAGGTAGTTTCTACTACCTCTAGCTTCTTGCTGAGGTGAAATACATGATTACTTCTTCATTAAAAAAGAGGATACTTCCATGCTTAACTTAAAATCCATAGGCTTCCTTAAGCTCTTTAAAAGTTAAAAAAAATCTCATGTTTTAGGATCACTAATCTCTACTGTTTTGTTCCCTCAAAGTCTGGGCTACTAAGGCATTATTTCTTACTAGAAGGAAGTTTTAAGCCCCAAGTGTCTAATTTTTAAAAAAGAATAAGGTTCTCCCTGGACTCAGGTTCTTCACTAAGAGAACTCACATTAACTCAGAATAGTTATTGCATATATACCCTTTTTCATTCTTTGAAGACCAAGCAATAAGCCATGTAATGATTATTTGCCTAAAAAATCACCAAACAGCTCTAGAAGTTTAGGGTCCCCTAGTTTTTAAAGTCTATTTCCTCCTGTAAATGAAGAAGAAAACACAGCCAAAGCCAAGCACAGAGGAAAAAGTCACTCATTGTCTCTGCTGCCTGCTCAGCTACATACTTGCCATCTTGTATGCAGACACAACCACTCAAAGTCAGAAATAAGCTTTACCACATACCTATCTAAAACTACCACAAAAATCAAATATGGTTATGATGATCCAAATAGGACAATCACCACTCCAATAGCTAGAGTTAACATTTTCCTTTGGAAGACTGAATATAGTCCATGAAAGGAGGCAAGCTATCTCCGAGATATTGGCACATCTCATCCATCAGAATTTTTCAGAGAGTATAACAAATGTGTCTTAATTCTAGGCATACTCTGTATTTGAATATTAAGCTCTAAAATGAGGGTGCTTATAACTGTTTTAGCATAACTGATTGGCTGGTCATTTCACTGCAGTACATTGTAGCATGCAAGTTATTTTGCACTGTTTTGCAGGCTGCAATACACCAGAAAAAGAAAAAATTCAGCATCACCTCAAAAACACAAGAATCAAAAGTAGAGAGTCAATAAATACTGTGATTTTTCAAGTGAAAGAAGATGCTTTTCAAACTCCAAGAGGCTACACATCACACCTGCTGTATTTTAAATAAGCTTAAATGAAAAGAGAACCACTTATTAAAAATAAACAGAAAGGCTTGCCAAAATCCAAGTTCAGAACTCTATAAACTCTGAACCTCCCTCATTTTTTTCAGTCCCTCATATGGGATTTAGTTTAAAAATTTCATTGTTTTCTCTAAAGCCAATGGAAAACTTAATGTTTGGCAAATTATATAAATGAACAGGATAGTTTTCAACTATTTGTTATTTTGTTTTTGTGCATATGTGTGACCATGAATGAATCAAAAGCCAGGTTTCCATTAAAAAGTTTATCAATTTACCAGTAACATAGGCTGATATTGTAGAATGGTTAATTAGAGTGGAAAATGGAATATACTTGACCCATTCTAAATCTGATTTGTATGGGTATCTTATAGTGTGTCATGATGCCTAGCTTCATTTAATTTTCCACTTTGGATAATTGTTTTTGTTGGTTTAACAACTACCTTGACATCTTTTTAACTGGGAGTGGCAAGAGGCAGCAAGGTAATTTGTTAGAGCATTTCCCATGGAAATCATATTCCAAAATATGAAGCTAAATTTAACAAATAAAACTATAGCCAATATGCCCTACATAATTAAATAGTGCAAAGTGCAAGAGAAATAATTTTATAATTGAAGATGATAGTGTTGAGAAGTAGAAAAGTCACCCAGAAAAAATAGTCAGATTACTACATGTTACAAAGATGCATTTCAAAAATCAGGAGAGAAGTGGATTGTGAAAATCTTTAGATGCTATATTTAGAAAAGTTTTAGAATTAAGGAATAAGTGTCTGGAGGCAATGGAAATAGTGAGGGTAGACTACTCTTTCTAAGACTTTCACAAATGAAAGGAGAAAGAGATATAGAAATCCTTGAGGGATTATACAAAGGAATATCAACTTAACATGTGGTGTAATAAAAAATGCACTATCTTCAAGATCAGAAAATATGGGTTCCAAATTTACCTTAACTATTACTTCCTATATGGTCTTCTCTGTACCTTAATCTCTATAAAATCATATTAGATTTGATGACCTCTAAAAGTCTCTTCCAACTCAAAACTGATGATCCTTTGATCCCCTAGATTAAAGTTCCAATGAAATATATTTCCCTTAGCTCCAAATATATTTCCCTTAGTCTTTCTTCCATGTTAACATGGTTGGTCATTTTTTGTCATTATTTTTGTCAAGTTATTCAAGCAACAAGATTTGGGGGACAGATTATATATAAAATTAAAATATACACAAAATAATTTTGAGGAGACATTAGCTGGGGGTTTTGGATGCTTCATATAGAGATAGTATTTAAGTTGAACTTTCAAGAAAAATAGGAATTTTAAGAGATAGAAGTGAGGAGGAAAAGCATTTCAAGAATGGGTAAAGCACAGCCAGTGGAAAGTAAAGACAAAGAGATGGAGAGCTATACCTGAGAAGTAAGAAGGCCAGTTCAGCTGGACTCAGTCATACTCAGGATAATACATTCATTGCTCTTTTGCTACTGGTGACAGAATAGCATTTAGAAGTAAAAATAGTGCTGCCTATCTGTCCTCTAAAAATTATGAATATTTTTCTCATTCTTTTTTCCCTTGTGTACCAGAGCCAAAAGCAGGTGGAAGCTTTCCATTGGTTAGAGGCTTGTTGTTTCAAGCAAGAAATAGGCAGGAGAAATGTCAAGGGGAAATAAATTCATTCTACTGTGCCTCCTAGCCCCTTGAAGTCATCTGAAGTGTAAAGAAAATAATCAAGGGCTGGCCAGAGTGCATGTGATCCCACACACACATGCTATTCCTCAGCAAGTTCATCTGCTATTCAGGATAGGACCTTGGACAGAGATATGAGTAAGACTTTAAGAATTTATTCTGAATGACTGAGTCTGTTGTGAGGGGACTTAGCAAACATTGGACAGTGCCAAAGAGTGAACTACTATTGAAAATGCAATTGTCAGTCTGTGATTTGAAGAGAATGTGTTAACAAACAAGGGCACATATGTATTGTGTAAAGATACAGCCATCAGGTCTCAGTTCTCATGCTGTCTGTAGAAGGAAGCCCCATAAAAATTCACTGGCACTAAGTTGGCTGGAAAAGTGAGGGTCTTTTGTCTTCTGCGTTGTGGCAGGTAATTTAATGGCTAAATTAAAGTTATATAGATGTACTTGAATATCAGAAAAGCTGAATAAGGGAAAGTACCAAATAAAATGTAGCCCTGGAATATGATATAGATCTTACTCAGTGTAATTGTCATATTTAGTACTGGAAGAGACTTAACAGGTTTTAATTCAACTCATTCATTTTACAGGCTAAGAAACTAAGCCTCTGGACATAGAGGACTTGCCCATGATCCCACAAACAGAACAGCAGAACCAATATGAGCACACAAATCTTTGACTCCAGATTTAATATTCTTTTTGAAGGGTAGCATGGTGCAGTAGAAAGAACATTGGATTTTGAATCAGAAGACCTGAGTTTGAAACTCAAATTTATTTCTTACTGTGTTTTGACCTTTGGAAAATAAGTTGAGCTTCAATTTCCTTCATTTGTAAGATGACCCTACAAATTAGATGACCTCTAAAGTACCTTGCACTTCTAAATACTATAAATTAATTTTATGGGGGTTTTTTGGTTTTGGGGGCATTTTTTGTTTTTTTGGAGAGGGAAAGGCAGGGCATTTGGGGTTAAGTAACTTGCCCAAGGTCACATGGCTAGTTAAGTGTCTGGGGTCAGATTTGAACTCAGGTCCTCCTGACTCCAGGGTCAGTGCTCTATTCACTGTGCCACCTAGCCACCCCAAATGTTATGTTTAAATAAAGCAAGAAATGCCCTTCCACTAACGGTATTTCAGGAAGAGCCCTCAGAAGTTGTATGGTCCAAATAATACCTAACCAGGAATTCTTTCTCCAATATTATTAACAAGTAGGTTAACAACTTCTTAAGAATCCTGGAGCAGGAACCCACTAATTCCTGAGGTAGCACATTGTATTTTTGGAGAACTCTAATGATTAGGAAGCATTTCCTTACAAAAAAGCCTAAGTCGGCTTCTTTGAAATTTTCACTTGTTGCTTCTACTTCTACCCTATGGAACCAAGCAGAGGATATCCAATCCCTCTTCAGCATAATTTTCTTCACTTGAAAACAGACATTGATTTCTCTCAACTCTCACATTGTCTCTTTTCCCGGCCAAATATCCTCATTTTTTCAGAGCCTTGGGTGCTATAGTTTCAAATACTCTGATCATCTGGGACATCTTCTGGAATATGTTGGAATGGTTAACATCCTTCATAAAATGTGGCCCTAGGGACTTTAGTAGTTTGCCCAGGGCAGAGTACAACAGATCTATATTCTCCCTTGCTCTGAATACTGTGCTATTCAATGCAGCCTATGATATCATTAACTTCTCAGTTGCTCATATTAATTGAATGATTAACAGCAATGACTAATATGGAGTTTCCAGTCTGGTAAACCCCTTAGATATTATTCACATGAACTATGTTTTATATGCTTTCCCTAACCTGTATTTATGAAGCTAATTTTATAAACCCATACACAGAGCTTTAGGTTAGTCTATCAAATCTTATTTTCTAGGATCTGTCACATGGTTCCACACTCACGATATTTTGGAATCTTAATTGCTAACCAATATGTTGACTATCTCTCTAAAATTTATATCATTTGAAAATTTGAGAAGCATGCCTTCTCTACCTTTATCCAATTCATTAATAAAGAGATATAACAGCACTATCCTTAATATGAGATCCTTAAAGCATTCAACTAAAGATATCACATCCAGTTGACATTGATCCATTAATATTTCCTCTTCAAGTACATCCATTCAACCAGTTAGAACCAACTATTATCATGTAGCTCACATAATTAAATGCCTTGCTAAAATCTAAATACATTATGGCAGCAGTATTCCCCTGATCCACCAGTCTAGTTACTTCATCAAAAGAGGAAATGAGGTTAATTTAGCATGACCTTTTCTTGATAAAACTATGCTGGCTTTCAATGATCACTACTGAAAGTGTTCACAAGCTGTCCCTTTAACACTGTTTTTATAGAATTTGACTAGGAATGGAAGTCAAGCTCACTAGCCTATAATTTTCAGGCCCCATATTCTTCCTATTTTTTTTTTCAAAATTGAGCTAGTTTTTTTTCCAGGTTTGTGGTATTTCTTCCAATCAACATGTTTTCACAGATAGTAGTCATCAAGTTCTTTTAGTACCCTCAGATATATTTCCTCAGCATCTGATACCTGAACTCACTGAAGATGACAAAGTACTCTTTTAATTTTCCCATTTATCTTCTATTTCACATCGCTATTAAACATTTTTTCTATCTCTCCCAGGCCAAAGATCATTCTCCTTGAAAAAAGAAAACAGAAAAAGTAAAGATTAAGTAGTTTTACCTTGAACCACCCTCTTTTGTCATCATCCCATTTTCCCTAAGCATAGCTCTTGTCCCTTTTCTAATCTTCCATTTGCCCCCACCATATCTGTATTTTTTTTTCTTTTTTGGTTCTTCTCATTAATGTTTTTCATTAGCCTTAGTTCATCTGGACTTTAGCACTCCTAATTATTTTTGCAGAACTGTGCTACTCTTTTGTAGGGAAAGTTAGGTGACCTGAAGCCAGTAAGATCTGAGTGCAAATCCAACCTCAAACACTAACTCTGTGAACCTAGACACATCACTTAACCCTGTTTGTCTCTATTTTCCTATCTTCAAAATGAGGATAATAATAGCCCCTGCCTTGTAGAGTTGTTGTGAGGACCAAATGCAGTTAATAATTGCAAAGTGCTTAGCACAATGCCTGGCACATAGCAAGTTCCATATAAATTTTTCATACTAGCAATATAAAATTATTATTGGTATTGGTATTAGTGTTATACAATCTATCCCCTAGATCCCATCCTCTATGGGTCTTTTTAAAAAATTATGAGTGTAGAATAGCATTTCTTCTTGTCATTTCCTTAGCCTTTTAAAGACTGAAAGTATCATTAATGAAAATCACCCATATCCATAAAGTGTGTCTGCTTCTGGAAGAGATGAAGCTCTAACAGATTTCCAGATAAACAAAATCTCCCATCTTAAATCATGTGTATCCCTGATGGGCTTGTGACATGTTTCCTGAGCTCCTAATTCCTACTTTTGTCCAAGTGATTTTTTTATACTTCTATGATAATGTCACTTTTGTTCTTTCTTCCATTGCTTCCCTTACCGGGTTTCTAGATTTCATGTATTTTACATATATAATGTAGCTCCATCATCCCTTTTTTGTCTTTTCTGTTCTTTTTGAATTCCAAAGTCATATTTTCCTTGTGAACCTTATCCTACTAAATCTCAAGGTCAATGAGGCCAGATTTTCCTTGTAACATTTAGGATATATACTTCAACCTATTTGTTAACCATAGTAATGCATTTGTATGAAAATATCTAATACCATAATGTTTCATTGCTTTCTCTCTTCTTCCAAGTTGTCTGCTGTAGATTTTACTAGTTCTCTTTTTTTCTCTCTGCAGTTCTCTATGACATCATCCTTTGCAGATATATGTGGGTAATTTTCCCCTTTCTCCTCCCTCTTAAAACCTTCTTGCTCAGATTTGTAAGACTTCCAGGCTAATAAATCTTTACTAACCCTAGTGAGGTGCACTCCATGCTATCATATTCAAGAGTTCATTATATCTGTATTTCAAGTTAGATGCTCAGATGTTGCTGTTCAATAATTTTTTCAGTAGTGCCCAACTCTTCATGACTCCATTTGGGATTTTCTTGGCAAAGATAAAGAAATTACTTGCCATTTTGTTCTCCACCTCATTTTACAGAGGAGAAACTGAGGCAAACAGGGTTAAGGGACTTTCCCAGGGTCACACAGCCAGTAAGTGTCTGAAACCAGACTTAGATTTTCAAAGATTTCCTCACCCAACACTATCCAGTATGCCACCTAGCTGCCATACTTTATTTAATTACTCATTTCCTAAATATGTTCTATTCTGAATCCCTTATACTCAATTGAAAGTAATAAAAATGACACCAACTTTGTTCCCAAGAGTTAAGACACAATGGGGGCAGCAGTTATCACATCCTGGATACACACCCCAGGAAGACAGCAAAGTTCTCTGTTGTTTTGTCAAGTCAGCATATAGCCTTCAGAACTCCTTAACATGGTGATAACCATTGTCACTTGTGTCTTTTTTTCCTTTGAACATTGCTGGATGATTTCTTTCCTGGTAGTCCCTCTTATCTAGCTCCATATTATCATTCATTACTATACAAAGAGCAGCTTCCTTGTGAGATATTCCCACTTACCTCCATTATCAAATGAGCATTAATATAGGAACAGCTTCATATGTTTTACTCCCAGTAGCTCCAAGAGTTTAGTTATCCTTTTTCCCTTCTGTCTCTGTTACCTTTTGCATCCTCCAACTTCCTGATTTAGTATTCTTTTGTTGGTTAGCTTTAATTTATCTTGTCTACATTTTATTGGTGCCTCATTGTTTTTATGCTGTCTTCCCTGTGAGCTCCTTAAAAGCAAGGATTGGTTTTTATTTTAGTGTTTTTTGTTTGCTGAGTTTTCATTCCTCTGAATACTTGGTGCTTAGCACAGTGCCTTTCCCATTGCACATAGGTGCTTAATGAATGTTTGTAGCCTGACATTTTTGGATTTTCACCTTTTTCTTCTAAGTTCTTTTTCCATTCTTTTGAAGAATATATTGTTCTCCCTAACACTTTACAGAATGGGGAAGCATACATTTCTTTAATAAGGAAGCTAATTAGCACTTTGTACATATGTAGATGTTGCTTGGTAATGGAAAAAGCATAAATATTATGTACTTTCTATGAGTTTTTACAAATTTCTCCTTGACCTTCTGTAGCAGCAAGCACCCCAAGCGCGTCCTCAGGGTTTGCTGCCCATACAGGTTCTTGGATCTGCTTTGTTAAAGGAAAGCAACTCAAAATGGGTTAACAAGCTTACTTTAATCAGTCAGACATATATCGTTAACCTTGTTCAGGGGAAAAGGTCAGCACCCCGAACTTCAAAGTATACAGGCAGAATTATCAAGACAGAAACAGATCAAGTAGACAGATTTCCAAACTGTCCAACCATTACATCCATACCCAGTCAACATCTGGGTTTCCACATCTGGGTTTTTCAAAGCCGGGGGACTCTCAACAACGGCTTCCCAGAATTCAGATCAAATCACAGAACACTTCTCAAAGTGAGTCCCAAAACAAAGCTACACATCAGGGCTTATATAGCCTTCTCCTGGCTCAGAGAATGTAACAACCTTTTGGACCCACTGGCCAATCAAAAAGTATCTACTGAAAAACAAGCCTCCCACCCCAGGCTTCAGGTGCACTTTAGCCTAGGGGCAGGGAAGATCTTCCAAATCTGCATTCCCATTACACCTTCATATTTGCTTGAAGTAAGATCCACAATCCTTTGCCCTCTTTTGGTAGTGTTGGGGGTTTTTGGTGTGGTTTTTAATTTTATGTATTTAGTAGATTTCCTGAATGTCAGTGCTATTAACTGAGCTGGGGTCTTCTGAGTTATGGATGATTTATTTCTTGTGATCTTACCCTTTCCTATAAAGTGAAACTATCTTCTCTGGTTCTACTAATTGGCAATAAAACAGTGCATTGTTGCTTCCTCATAATACAAATAGCTCCACAGGCCTCAAACCTGTCAGTGAGTTAGGTAAGTGTCTACCCCAAACATGTGCAAACTTCCCTCCAACAGAACAGGTAAATGAAAATAATTTGTTCCAAAGGTAGTGAAGGCAGCTGAAGCAAGTGCTGGTCAGATGTCAAATACACCATGGTCATCCACTGCATCCCTGGTCATTACCAGTCATCTTATTTTTTGTCTTGTCCCTGGAATTCATGGAATCTGGAAGAGAGGGTGAGATTGATGACTGTGCAACTCTACCTCACTTAAAACCAATTCACAAACAAGTCAAGGCATCACCCCATGAAGCCACTGGTCTTTGAAAATCAAGGACAAATAACAACAGTAAAAGCTCCACAGGTAAAAATCCAGTTATTCTTGTTTCTCTGTTCACTGACCCTCCTTGTCTATGTCATTTTAATCCCTTTTAGAAATGAACTAGGTTATGCATAGTTCTCAGTCCCACCTTCCTCTTTAGGGTCATTGGTCTAGCAGCACTAGGATGACAGACCTTATCTGGCCCAAGTAGTAATAGATGGCATTAAGAACACAAATTTTATTAAAGCAACTTAAGATACAGTCATTGTTCCAAAGCTAGAAGGGACCTTAGAGGCCAACTAGTATCATTTTGCTAGTGAGGGAACTGAGGCCCATTGAGGTTAAGTAACTTGCCTAACATCACATGGGAAATAAGCGTCAGATGCAAGATATGACTGTCTTCTGACTCCAAGTTCAACTCTCTTTCTGCTGTACCAGTTTTCCTTTCTTCTTGGGAAATACTGCCAAGTGCTTAAAATTTCCCTTGTTCCTCTCTTCTGCTTTAAAATTCAACAAATTCAAAGAGACGATAATCAAAATTTCCTTTGGGAAGTAATACTCTCAGCTTATTGATTTATTTAACTTGGCACTCTGAGGCAGGAACAGAAGAAGGAAGGTAAATTGCCAGAGGTGAGGGACTAGAAAAGGATTTTGCCATAGAATCAGAAATTATGGGAGTGACAGTGATCATCACAACTGAGATCAGGGGAGATGGAGAAGGTCAGAGAATTGACAGAAAATATTAACTATTTGCCTTATAGATGATCGGGAAAAGGTATTTTTGGTTTATGGGTGGCACCTGAAAGTTATAGGTCAGTTTTGAATTGTTGTTGTTGTTGAGTTGTTTTTTGGTCATGTCCAACTCTTCATGACCCCATTTGGGGTTTTCTTGACAAAGATACTAGAGTAGTTTGCCATTTGCTTCTCCAGCTCATTTTACAGATGAGGAAATGAGGCAAAAATAGTTAAAGTAACACACCCAGGGTCACACAGTCAATAAGTATCTGAAGTAGGATTTGTACTCATCAAGAGGAGTCTTCTTGACTCCAGGCCTTGTACTCTATCCACTGCCTTATGTACCTATAAAATATAAAATATGACTCCAAACAAATTTTAGAGCTACAGAACCCACAAAGGGACAGGGAAAACAAATCTCCTGCTGAAGGCAGCCCAGCAGGCAGACAGGAAGGATCCATCACAGCACACTGGGAGCCCAGTCCAGCCCCTCATGAGCCCACAGTTTTAGCCCCAGGGCAGCCACCATCAGCAGTGGCTGGAGAGGACTTTGAGAAAGTGGATCACCAGCAGCTGTGGTGGTTTCCAGAATTATCAACCCATAAATGCCAAAGACAAAGTAAAAGGTCAGTGTGGAACTCTGTTGGAACTGGGGGGCACAGAGACACAGTCCGGGCCCCTGCCCCAAGAACAGGAAGCAGGGGAGGTGCAGTGGCCATGTAGCCACCTCTGCATGGTTGCTTCAGAGCTGCTGGCCTGCAGATCGCAGGGAGACCAAGTCACCATTCAGAGGATAATTGTTATTGCTTTAACCTGCCTGGATCTGTATCACTGTCTTGAGTGGAGGTCCTGGGGTGTGTGAACAGTGAGCCAGAGCTTGTGGTGTCTGTAGAGAGGGCACACAACTAATGCCTCCAGCACCTGTGAAAACCAAAGCAACTTGGGACAAAACTCTCCTCTCAGGAAGCAGAGTTCTATTGCGGCAAAGAGCTCAAAAGTCAAGTCATTGCCTGGCAAGATGACCAAGCAAAGGAAGTACAGCAATCAAACCTTAGATACTTTTTGGGGGGACAAAAAGGATCAAAGCATGGAAGAGGAAGGAGAGAGTGAAATCAGAACCCTTGCACCAAAAACTTCCAAGAAAAATATGACCTGGTTACAAGCCATGGAAGAGCTCAAGAAGGATTTTGAAAATCAAGTAAGAGAAGTGGAGGAAAAATTGGGAAGAGAAATGAGAATGATACAAAAAAATCATAAAAAGAGAGTCAACAGCCTGATTGAAGAAAATAATACCTTTAAAAATAGACTAACTCAGATGGAAAAAGAGACCCAAAAAGCCAATGAGGAGAAGAATGCCTTAAAAAGTCAAATTTGCCAGATGGAAAAAGAATCTCAAAAGCTCACTGAAGAGAACAATTCCTTCAGAATTAAATTGGAGCAAATGTAAGCTATGGACTTTATGAGGAATCAAGATACTATTAAACAGATCCAAACAAATGAAAACATAGAAGGCAATGTGAACTATCTCATTGCGAAAATCACTGACCTGGAAAATAGATCCAGGAAAGATAGTTTAAAAATTATTGGACTACCTGAAAGCCATGATCAAAAAAGAACTTGGAAATTATCCTTCAAGAAATTCCTGAGGAAAATTGACCTGATGTTTTAGAACCAGAGGGCAAAATATAAATTGAAAGAATTCACTGATCACCTCTTGAAAAAGATCCCAAAAAGAAAACTACTAGGTACATTATAGACAGGTTCTGGAGTTACCAGATCAAGGAGAAAATATTACAAGCAGCCAGGAAGAAACAATTTGAATATTGTGGAAACACAATCTGGATAACACAAGATCTCATGGCTTCTACATTAAGGGATCGAAGGGCTTGGAATATGATATTCCAGAGGTCAAAGGAGCTAGAATTCAAACCAAGAATCACCCATCCAGCAAAACTGAGCATAATGTTTCAGGGGAAAATATGGTCATTCAGTGAAATAGAGGGGATTTTCAAACATTCTCAATGAAAAATCCAGAGTTTAATAGAAAATTTGACATTCAAATACAAGAAGCAAGAGAAGCATAAGAAGGTAAACAGGGAAAAGAAATCATAAGGAACTTATCAAAGTTGTACTATTTACATTCCTACATGGAAAAATGATAAATTGTAACTTATGAAACTTTTCTCAGTATAAGGATAGTTGAAGGGAATATAAATGTATATATACATATACATGTCTATATAGGAGGGTATATGTGTATATGAATACATATATGAGTGTGTGTATATATGTGTACTGGTATACATAGACAGAGAGAACAGGATCAATTGAATAGGAAGGGATAATATTTAAAAAATAAAATTAAGAGGTGAGAGAGGAATATGAGAGGAGATAGGGAGAGATAGAATAGGGTAAATTATCTCATATAAAAGAGGCAAGGGAAAACTCTTACAATGGAGGGGAAGAACAGAAAGGCTAAAGGTAATGAGTCAACCTTACTCTCATTGAATTTGGTTTAATGTGGGAATAACATACACACTAAATTGGGTATTTTATTCTACAGGAAAGTAGGGAGGAATGGAATAAGAGGAGGGATGATAGAAAGGAGGGCAGATTGGGGGGAGGGTAGTTAGAAGCACACACTTTTGGAAAAGGAGAGGGTCAAAGTAGAAAATAGAACAAGTAGGGGGCAGGATAGGATAGAGGGAAATATAGTCAGTTTTTCACAATATATCCACTATGGAAGTGTTTTGCAGAACTAAACATGTATAACCTTTATTGAATTGCTTATCTTCCCAGTTAGGGTGGGTGATGAAGGAAGAAGGGAAAGAATCTGGAATTCAAAGTTTTAAAATCAAATGTTTTTTTTTTAATTATTATCATTAGTTTTCATTATTTACATGCAACTGGGAAATAAGATATACAGGCAATGGGGTATGGAGATCCATCTTGCCCTACTGGAAAGTCAGGGGGGGGGGTGGCAAACGATATTGGAGAGAACAGATTGGGGGAGGGGGTATACAGTGAAATCACTATTTTGGGGTGGTAAGTAGGGAAAAGATGGGGGAAAATTGGTAACTCAAAATCTTGTGGAAATTAATGTTGTAAACTAAAAGTAAACATAAAATTTAATATAAAAAAAGAGGTGGAGGGGAGGCCAGGTAGCACAGTGAGTAAGAGCACTGGCCCCAGTTTCAGGATGACCTGGGGATCAAATTTGGGCTCATACACTTAGCACCCACCCAGAAACACCTGGTCGTGTAACCTTGAGCAAGTTACTTAACCCCAATTGCTTAGGGGCAGCCAGGTGGCTCAGTGAGTAAGAGCACCGGTCCCGGTGTCAGGATGACCTGGGGATCAAATTCAGGCTCACATACCCAAGAAATAACTGGCTGTGTAATCTTGAGCAAGTTACTTAACCCCAATTGCTTAAAAAAAAAAGGTAGGGTCAGCAGTGCTTATATTTCAGGAATCCAAGTTCCTGAGCATTCAAAGGAGGACTATCCTTGGGCAAAGCTGTTTCTTGGTTTCATCCAGCTTCCTTTTCTGGTGGGCACCTATACTGTGCCTTATTTTTGTGTGTTTTCAATTCAATTCAGCAGGTATGTTCAAATTACTAAAGCATATTGCTAAATAATTTCATAAAACAAATGACTAAATTACTGTTGAAAATTAATCGAAATACTTTGAGAAAGAGGAATAAAATAAAGGAATATAATTTTTAAAAAGAGAGATGAACTGGGAATCAGGAGACCTGGAATCCTAGTTCCTGCCATGACCCTAACTCTTGACTCTTATTTCTTCCTCTCTAAAATGCCATGATTGGAGAAGGTCATTACTATGGCTCTTTTCTATAGTCTAATAGTCTACGATTCTCTAAGATTTAGGTTCTATATAACTCCATCTCAGCTTAGTCCATTTTGGTAAGAGTTGACTGAAGTTTACTCTTTGACTTTCAGTAAATCAATTCCCCTTTCTGGTACTTTGGTTTCCTCCAAAGTAAAATGATAGTTGGACAAGGTCATCCTGAAAATTCCTTCCAGCTCTAATATTCTGTCATTATTCTTTGAAGGCTTTAGGGGCATAGGCCTCAAGCCCTCTTTCAGCCACACTACCCAAGTGTATTCCTATGTTTATTATAAGGAGTGATCATTACACTGTCATTATCAGCATAAAGAAAGATCTGACCTCAGTGCCTAGTTATCAAAAATAATCAATTAAAATAGTAACCTACTAGATGGTATGCTTCTTTTCAGGACAATTGCAGTCAGTATCCTAGACTCCCTCTATAGAGTCTAGTCTCTATCCTAGACTCTCTATAGGGTGGTGATCATCACTTTTTCCTATCTGCCCACAAATAAGAGTACCTTTAATACTGATTACCCTGGGCATAGTTTGTGGAGCTCTTTCAACATGCAAAAATTCTTAGTTATGTCTCTGGATCGATCCATGTCTTAAGATTGAAGATCATCTTCCTATATAGAAATATGAAATGTCTTCATATTTCTTCTCATTGTCCACCTTTAAATCAACTACCAACTTTCAGAGTCAATAGATCATGTTTATATCCCCTCCCCATAGATTTATTGATGTGTCATGAACTATTTCCAATAGTGAAAACATATATAGTATTTTTAGTACTATTTATAGATAGATAGATATCTTTAATGTATATTCTATTTAAATCCAAATATTTAAAATATAATTTTGATTCCTCCACCCAAAAGATTTCACTTAATCATTTTTTCTTCTGGGTACCTCAATAAGTAGTAGGTTCTTGACTGATGGATAAAACCTTAAGATATATTCCTCGTCATTCAAATATAAATATTTAAGTTTTGTTTAAAGCAATTATGTAGTGAGCGTTTTAAATCAGTGATAAATTGCTATAGTTTTCCAAATTAATTTTTAGCTCTTCCTCATTAATTTTTCTTCTAATAAAATGAAGATATGAGTATTTTATTAATTGATTGAAGATAAATATATATGGTCACTGAAAGATGAATTGTCATTTGTACATGGATACATAGTGTTGATGATGGTTGTGGGCAATGACACATTTTTGGTAAAATACAAATCTAAATATTTTATATCCAAAAAATTTTTATAATTCTTTTCAAAGTACTCCCTCATATATTGCACCATCTGATGTACCATCTGTTGTACCAACACTTTGTGAAATAGGCAAGACTGGTAGTATTCCTGTTTTATAGACCATCAAAAAGGCACATAGAGGCACAAGGAAATGGATCCAATATCAAAATCTTAGCTGGAAGAAACCAATGTCAGAGGGTATCTAGTCCAATCCATACAAAAGTTAGAACTCCCTCTACAACATTATTAAAAATTGATCATCCATCCTCCCCATGAAGACTTCCTATGATGGAGAACTTCCTATCTAAAGAAGCCTATGGCATTTTGGCCTTTTTTTAAATATTGGAAAGGTTTTTCCTCTTATGTTAAATCTAAAAAACCCACAATTTCTACATGTTGCTTCTGTTTTTTTTCCATCAAGAGCAGGTAATGTATCCTCATTAAATGTCATCTTATTAGATTCAGCCCATAATTCTTGCCCATCGAACCTCTATTAGCTCTCTCTCCCATCTTGGCATCATTTTCAAATTAGTGAAGTATGACTTCTATGTCTTGATCCAAGACCTTGATTAAGATGTTGGGTGGCAATAAATTTCTAATCTCAGATGGCTATATTCAATGTGAAAATTTTTCCAAAATGACTTTTCAAACATTTATTTCCTGAAGCTTTCAGAAAAATACCTCCTGAGAAATTTACAATGATGTAAGTGCCTCCACTTCTAGTTTTACCAGTTACTTGTTTACCAATTCATCAAATTTAACTGCACTAGGAAGAAAACTCTCAATACTGAAAATAAGAGAAAAATTATTTTATTAAATTAAAGTAAAAGTTGCATGTATTGTGTTACTATTACTTGAATCATGTGTTCCTATTATACACATGTGTAGACACTTCAACATAGCTTTTAAATTGTTTAACTTTTCATTATAAATGCAATATTTAAAACTTAAACAAAATGGATTGTTTTAATCAGTTCAATTTGAGAAACTTAAACTATTAGGTCAAGGAGTGACTCATAGTTAAAAGTTATTTTAGACTTGGAATAAAACACTTTTAGACTTTTTCGCTAAAAAAAGTTTCAATAATTTCTCAAAGTTAAAAATTCTTAAGTTCAGCTCCAGTGTCAGGATGACCTGGGGATCGAATCCTGGGCTCAGACACTTAGCACCCACCCAGAAACACCTGGCCATGTAACCTTGAGCAAGTTACTTAACCCCAATTGCTTAGGGGTAGCCAGGTAGCTCAGCGAATAAGAGCACCGGCTCCAGTGTCAGGATGACCTGGGGATCAAATCCGGGCTCAGATACTTAGCACCACACCCAGAAATAACTGGCTGTGTAACCTTGAGCAAGTTACTTAACCCCGATTGATTTAAAAAAAATTCTTAAGTACAAAAGAACAAAGAATTATTGTTATCCTACAAAAGGAGCTAGTACTATTATGATATAATGGACAGCAACTTGATCTTAGGAGACTTGGATTCTAGTTCCAGGTCTGTCTCTGATTCACTCTGTGACCTTGTGCAATTATTTAACTGCTTTTTGCCTCTTTCCTGATTTGCAATATGGCAATGATACCAATCTTACCTATATCACAAGACTGCTTTTAAAATCAAATCACATAACATATATAGGAGTATTTTGAAAAAGTGCAATAGTTCTGTGAATATGTGAATGTTAAATTATTACTGTAATTGTTTCGATATTTCAGTGGGTTCCTAATTTCATTGATGTGTAACAGATTACAATTCATTCAGGCGTTTTCACCATGAACAAGCTTAACTCAGGGATTTCAAGAAAAAATTCATCCATGATACACCATTAGTGCTGGAGGCCTTCCTCTGGGTCTTTTAATATTTCATGAATACTAGTGCAGCACTCAGTCTGTCCAGCTGCTTTGCTTCACTCTCATTACATGATCGGCTCACCTTTTACATGCCCCCAATGGTTTTATGCTGCTTTTCATGAAATGGGTCATCCATTATAATATGTGCTATGAATATTTCCACTATGATTCTTCTGAGATTGTGGCATTCCATAATTCAAATCCATATAGCATCAGCAGGAGAATATTGACATTAAAAAATGTGCTTTGGTGGCAGGGAGCAACTGACTTCTATAAAATTCTATGCAATTTCCCCAACGCAGTTCAGTCTGACTACCCCCCTGAAATGCCTGTCCAAGTTAAATGACTAATGTACTAATTCACTGTGCAATCAATTTCATGCCATAATCAGGACAACACGCACTCTTCATCCATTTGATTTAACTTATATAGGTTGCTATGGGGATTTATCTTGGGTTCTATAGCTCTCATTTAGGAGATCCTATGGTGTCAACTGGCTCAATGCAATCAGCATGGTGGTCATCTGTGAACAAAAAGTTCTAGAGAACTGCTTCTAGAGGGAATATCTCCTTCATTTGCAATTTGTTTAGTTTATTCCTCCACAACAGTGACAAACACCTTTATGAAGCCCAAATTTTATTTTTTTGCTTTATCCATGTTTTATCCATGACTTTATGTTAGTAATGAGATTATCTTTGAACAAAGTTAATCTTGTGTGATCTTAGGGATATGGACTGAACCTCTGAATTCAGTAGTATAAGGAACTCCCAGGTGAGGAAATTCCTTCTGTCATTGAATGTCTACACTTTATAGATTTCTCTGCAACTTTGCACAGTGGATAGAGGCCTGGAATCAGGAACACTCATCTTCCTGAATTCAAATCTTGCCTCAGACACTTAGTAGCTGTGTGACCCCAGACAAGTCACTTAATCCTATTTGACTCAGTTTCCTCATATATAAAATTAACTGGAGAAGGAAATTGCAAACAACTCCAGTATCTTTGTCAAGAAAACCCCAAATGAGTCAAGCAGAGTCATACATAACTGAAAAACAACTGAACCACAAACAACTTATAGTCTTAGAGAATTGCCTCATTTATTGACAATAGACACTCTTCAGGCTAAGACACTCTTGGTCATACAACCAGTATGTATCAGAGATAAAATTGAACCCAGTTCTATCTGGCATTGAGGTCATCCTATCTGCTATAATTCATTGCCTCTCATATGCAAACAGGAAATACTTTGTTAGGAGAACCTTAAAGGTTGTACCTTTTTTCCACACATAATAAGGACTTTAGGAGCTAATGTCCTTTTTGTGATCAAATTTCTGACTGTGAAGATATCTGTTGTGGAAAATCATTTGTAAAAGCTTTGCCATTTCCTTCACATTTTCATCCAGGATACCTTTCACTTATTTTTTGAAGGACCTAATTCATGTATTCCTCCTTCCGTTAGAGTATCTGTTTCAATGTGGTTATTTGAAAAGTTGTTCATTAGCCTATTTCTGGAATCTTTGACATTAAATGAGCATATGCTAGTAACTTGGTTCTGCCTTTACAATTTTTTTTCTTGACTTCTGTTAGAAACTTTTGCCTCATTGTCAGCAACAAAGCTATACACTAGACATTTGGGGGAGGTGTTTCAGATCATTAGAGCTTTTATTGCTATTTCTTTGAAATATTTTTCTGTCTCTGCTCTTCCAGATGTATCAATTGTTTCTCTTAGAAGAGATTTCCCAATATTCTCTTGTCATTCAAGCTCCTATTACTGGATCATTGTGGACATGCTTCTATTCATCATTCAGGTTACCAATTTTCTTGTCAACTGGTACACATTGTCCAATTACTTCCTCTTTCAGCATATTTAGCAGTTTGGTCATGATCTCTGCTCTATGGGGTGGACATGTGTCCTGTTCATAATTGATATATGTCACCAAACTGTTGTTTTTAACTACATGGAAAGAAGAATTTTCTGCATAAACAAGCAGAGGTTGGGGGTTTTTAAGCAATTCTGGAATGGTAGAAAAAGATGATGGTCTTGACACAGTATAGCAACAATCCTACAAATTTCGGGTATATCATCCTGAATTTACCTGGTTAGATGATCTGAAGGATTCAAATGAGTTCATTGCTTTAGATGCTGATTTCAATTCCTTATAGACTATACTGTTCTTGCCTATTTTCCCTAACAAATTATCATCTAACCAACTGGCTTAAAGGTATCCTTCTGAGATGTGTTTTTTTCTCTTCCAGTATCATAAGATCATAGATTTAAGATTGAGAGGTTATCTAGCCCAACCCCTTCTTTTTACAAATGAGGAAACTGAGACCCAGATAAGTGACGTGCCCAAAGTCATTCAGGAAATTACTTGGGGATGGGGAAGCTACCCATGCACCATTATTTCTCTTTCTTATTACATGATGTGACTATCCCTTGTTTTTCAGTCAGATATAAACTCAACATACAACTAAACTAACTCTTGAATTTTAGCTTCTTGAGATTAGGGTCTATAACAGTGCCTTGTACATAGTAAGTGATTAATTAATGTTGACTAAGTTGAATTGTGTTGTTCTGTGATTTGTAGTCACCCTAGAGAATACCAATATTGAGGAGATTGAATCCTGAAGAGCCAAACCATCTGGAATCACTAAAAATATCCAAAAGGCTCTGTTATTTTATTAATTTAGATGATCCTTCTAGAATGCAAATCATAGCCCATCTATACCTATGCATCCTGAATAACTTGTCCATGTCTACCACAAGTCATTTACCCAATGTGCTAGAGGCCTTCATCATTGATATCAGGTTGGTAACAGTGGAGCATACAAGTATCCACTTATCAGCCCCAGCATTTTCCATGTGACCAGAGTACTTTCTTTTTCTGTCATTTGCTTCTGTGAAATCCTTTACTTGTGTTTTGTTGCAGCTTGCTGACACCCACCATTCACTACTCCTTTGCCCACTTTGTGATAATCATTCACAGTTCTTCAGAATCTGTCATGGCCCATCCCTCACAGCTATATAATAATACTCATCAAATGTTGCTCTTAAATAGAGGGACCTTTGTTTCTGAGAAAAGTCTAGAATCATTAAAGGGATTTTATAAGCTCCTGAAGACAGAGTAGCCCACTTTCCTTTCCTGTTTAATCCTGGCCCCTACTCATACATTTGTACTGTTGGACCCCAGATATATGTACCAATGTTCAAGTTCTATTAATTATCCTACAACTGCCTATCATAACCTGCACATTGAATATTCTTCATCTATTTGTTTTTTTTTGTTTGGAATGATCATTCTCCAAATACCCTTAGAATTATGTTTTATATATATATATTTTTATATATATATATATATATAATGTCTTCTATATACACTTGGTTTAATATTTCTTTCTTTGTTCTCTTACTGCTATCCCTACTTCCCCTATAACCACATCCAGGACTGTGATGTTAGTTTCTTTGTGTTGTTGTTCAGGTATTTTTCAGTCATGTCTGACTCTATGACCCCAGTTGAGGTTTTTCTTGGCAAAGATACTGGAGTGGTTAGCCATTTCCTTCTCCAGATCATTTTATACATGAGGAAATTGAAGCAAACAGGATCAAGTGATTTGCCCAGTAAATGTCTGAGGTCAGATTTGAACTCAGAAAGAGTAGTCTTCCTGACTGCAGGCACAACTCCCTATTAGTTGTGCCACCTTGCTACCCTTTAGTTTCTGTGTGTAGTCTATTAAAATTTAGTGGTTATGTAAAAAATTTTGGTTATGTAATTTTGTGCTTACCGCATCTAACACCTACTAATTCTTTTCTCAGAATATTCATGACATAGATGGTAAGCCTTCTATTTCATATATAAGTTTCTGATGACTGGAATTCCTTAGACTTGATCTGTATCTACCAATATATTTCTCACTATTCTTACATATTGCTAAATGTGCTTTGACGTCTCTACATATCAAAATATATGTTGAATTGCTTTGGATGATTTTTTGAGTTCTTTGTAGAATTTCTCTACCTATGCAATAGAAAATTGTTTTATTTGGTCTTGACAGGAATTTGCCATCATGCGAGTGAGTAATATTGATGAACATCTCCTTATTTAAAGTAATTTCTGTTGTCATATCTGTCTTGGATTTACTCAGAGACTCTAGGCTGGATTTTTGCTTTTTAAGGGAAATAATTTCTTGAAATTAATAAACACTAAATCTAGCAGCATTTTATATGTTTTATTCTCACTCAGTTATGTGTATATATATATATGCACAACATATGTAGATATTGAAAAAATGTAGCATGCAATGAAAAATCAATGATAAAATCTGACTTTCTTCTAATTTAATCTAAACATATAGATTGTGAGATGTATAGCTGAAAGGGACCTTAAAGATTACCACACAATTTTTGAGCTGAAAGTGACTTTCGGAGCCATTTAGTACATCTCATACTGTCTCAATCAGTTGTAGACCATTTTCATAAGAAGCCCAGATAAAAAAGGTCCTTCTGCACAAAGGTATTAATGTAGTTACAACAGCATTAATGTTACTGCATACATAAAATCAAGACTAGACTGTCAGAAGCTGTTTCATTTGTCCTCTGAACCAACAAAACATCTTTATTTTCTCTTTCATGTGGTAGCCTTGAAGGCAGCTATCATATCCCACACAACTAAGTGAAGACATTCAGAAATCTGACCCAAAAGCTCACAGTCTAAGACAATATTCTATCATTCAAAATAATCAAATATTTGATACATAACTAACATGAACGAATGACAAATCACTTATTAAGCCCTTACCATATAGGGAGACTAAAGATCCCATATGTTAAGATGTATCCCATTCACTATTTTCAAGACAGCACACTTTTTTTTAATGAAATGATTTATTAACTTCTAGTTTACATCATTCGTTTCTGCAAGATTTTGAGTTACAAATTTTCTCCCCGGTTTTCCCCTACCCACCACCCCAAAATATCCACTCCTCCAATCTGCTCTCTCCCATATCTTCTCCCATACAACCTCTGACTTTCCAGTAGGGCACAGTGGATCTCTATATCCCAGTGCCTGTATGTCTTATTCCCCAGTTACATGTAAAATAATATTAATAATAGTGTGTATATATATACACATATATATAAAGCATTTGATTTTAAAACTTTGAATTCCAGATTCATTCCCTTCCTCCCTTGTCACCCACCCTTACTGAGAAGATAAGCAATTCAGTATAGGTTGTACATGTGTAGCTATGCAAAACATTTCCATAGTGGATATATTGCAAAAGACTGACTATATTTCCCTCCCTCCTATCCCACCTCCCACTTGTTCTGTTCTCTACTTTGATCCTGTCACTTTTCAAAAGTGGATGATTCCAACTTCCTTCCCCCCCCCCTGAGCCTTCTCTCCCTTCCATCATCCCCCCTCTCATCCCCTTCCCCCCTACTCTCCTGTAGGGTGAGACACCCTATTTAGTATGTGTATCATTCCCTCCCCGAGCAAAATTCAATAAGAATAAGGTTGACCCATTCCATTTTGTCTTCCTGTTCTTCCTCTCCATTGTAACCATCTTCCCTTGCCTCTTCTATATGAGATAGTCTCCTCTCATTATATTCCTCTCTCACCTCTTAATTTCACCTTTTAAGTATCATCCCTTCCTATTAAATTGGTCCTGTGCCCTCTGTCTAGGTATACCTGAACACATATATACACACATTCACATATGCATTCATATTCGCATATACCCTCCTATATAGACATGTATATGTATGTGTGTATATATGTGTGTGTGTGTGTATATATATATATATATAT
>NW_027186296.1:24073895-24189835 GCF_028583685.1 Petaurus breviceps papuanus
TTGTAGGGATGTAAATAGTTCAACTTTGATAAGTTCCTTATGATTTCTTTTCCCTGTTCACCTTCTCATGCTTCTCTTGCTTCTCGTATCTGAATGTCAAATTTTCTATTCAACACTGGTTTTTTCCTCAAGAATGCTTGAAAATCCTCTATTCCACTGAATGACCATATTTTCCCCTGAAACACGATACTCAGTTTTGCTGGGTAGGTGATTCTTGGTTTTAATCCCAGCTCCTTTGACCTCTGCAATGTCATATTCCAAACCCTTAGATGCTCAGTGTAGAAGCTGCCAGATCCTGTGTTATCCTGATTGTGTTACCACAATATTCGAATTGTTTCTTCCTGGCTGCTTGTAATATTTTCTCCTTGATCTGGGAATTCCAGCACCTGGCTATGATATCCTAGAAGTTTTCTTTTTGGGATCTTTTTCAGGAGGTTATTGGTGGATTCTTTCAACCTCTATTTTGTCCTCTGTTTCTAAAATGTCAGGGCAGTTTTCCTTGAGAATTTCTTGAAGGATGATTTCTAGGTTATTTTTTTGATCATGGCTTTCAGGTAGTCCAAGAATTTTTTAAATTATCTCTCCTGGATCTATTTTCCAAGTCAGTGGTTTTCCCAATGAGATATTTCACATTGCTTTCTATTTTTTTCATTTGTTTGTATCTGTTTAATAGTATCTTGATTTCTCATAAAGTCACTAGCTTCCATTTGCTCCAATCTAATTCTGAAGGAATGATTCTCTTCAGTGAGCTTTTGAGATTCTTTTTTCATCTGGCAAATTCGACTCTTTAAGGCATTCTTCTCCTCATTGGCCTTTTGAGCCTCTTTTGTCATCTGAGTTAGTCTATTTTTTAAGATGTTATTTTCTTCAGTCAGGTTATTGACTCTCATTTCATAATTTTCTTGCATTTTTCTCATTTCTCTTCCCAATTTTTCCTCTACTTCTCTTATTTGATCTTCAAAAGCCTTCTTAAGGTGCTCTATGGCCTGTAACCAGTTCATATTTTTCTTAGAAGCTTTTCGTGCAGGAGTTCTGACTTTACTGTCTTCCTCCTGTTCAATCTTTGATCCTTTTTGTCCCAATATATGAGTGTAAAGTTGGGTTGCTCTGTTTACTTTGCCTCCCTCATTTGCTCATGTTTCTAATCAATTACTTGACTTTGGGGCTTTTTGCCACAGTAGGACTCTGCTACCACACAGGGGAGCATCATACCAAATTCTGCGGTTTTCTCATCTGCTGAAGGTATCAGTTGGGTGCCCTCTCTGAAGCCTCCACACACTATGGCAAACTGGTTGCACACCCCAGTACCTCTACCCTAGACTGCAATCCAGATGCAAGCAGGTTAAAGCAAGAGGGATTACCCCTCAGACTGGTCACTTGGTCCCCCTACAATCTGCAGGCCAGGAGCTGAAGCTGTCACATGGCAGTGGCTGTGTGGCAGTGGTACCTTGGCATCTTCTCGCCCTGGGGGCAGAGGCTGAGCACACTCACAACTACTGTGTCCCAAAGTCCACACTGCACTGACCTCTCTTTGTGTCCTTAGCATCTATGGCTTGATAATTCTGGAAACTGCCACAGCTGCTGGTGATCTGAAGTCCCTCCAGCCAGCAGCTGGTCAGGCCTGCCCTGGGGCTAAAACCTTGGGTTCTTGCAGGGCCAGGGTTGGCTCCCAGAGCACTGCACTGGCCACTTGCTGCCAGCCCACAGGGTTGTCCTCAGTAGGAGGTTAACTTCTCTGTGTCATTTTGTGGGTTCTGTACTTCCAAAGTTTCTTCAGAGTCACCTTTTACATGATTTGGAGGAGGTGAGAGGCAGAGCCCCGTGGAAGTCCTGTTTCTATTCCACTATCTTGACTCCACCCCAAGACAGAACACTTCAAAGAAGATATAGGGCCACAAGCTTTAAATTTCTTTCTTCCACTACTTGCCTTTTGCATCTTTTTCACTCACTCAGTGAATATAAGCATAAGGTTTTCTGCCAGTTTCTCAGAATAGAAAGATTACATAGTTCTTTTTTTTCAAGGAGCTAGTATTCTACATACTTACCTGCCATATACCCTGGTAAAAAAAAAATTATTAAAATATCACTACATAAGGTGTCAAGAAGCCTACCACCTTTATAGGTTTTCCTTTTAACTGGTTCCATAATTTGTGTCTTAATATATGCCATCTTTCAACTTTTCTAATCATCTCTTATCTTCCTTGGGAAATCTTCTGTGAGTCTACTGATATTCCTTAGTGTGGCATTTTTGTGTTCTTACACTTTGTAGTATTTTTGCTTTGTCATTGTAGTGTTGGAGTTTAACTATAATGTTACTTTCATGGTCCTGGATTCTGTCTGTTGATTATTTCTATAACACTTGAAATTATTTTTGTACAGCACCTTAAATATAATTTTCAAATACTGTCATTTTTCTAAATTATCTGAAATGTCAGTAAAACCATGGCTCCCAGGTCTTGAAATGTCCTAAAGGTCTGTTACTTTTATCTGCAGGTTTCAAATTTTTTCCATAGTAGTTATCTAAGGTTGTTTTTTCTACTTTCTTTACATTGTCTGCATTTACATTTTTGCTGTAGTCTATTGTTTATTTTTTCTTTAAAAAGTCTGTTAGACTAAGTCTATTAATTAATTAAAATCAATTAATTAAATTAGACTAAGTCTATTAATTAATTAAAATTAATTAATTAAAAAATTAATTTCTACAATGCTTTCCCAGTAGCTTTTAATTACAGTTTTAGTTCCCACTACCAATTTTCAAATTTCCTAAAGTGTTTCTTATTTGTTCCTTTGATTTCTTACCAATGCTAAATCTTATTTAAACTCCTTCATTATACTATCTCTTTGAGCAGACTTCTAATTTCACAGTTTCTTTTTACATGCAGCTTGTTTCTGGTACTTGAGCTGTTTCAGTTTATTTTTTAAATTACATTAGAACCCTTATTTTTATGTAATGGGTTTCAGCTGTTATTAAGCACCAAGGTGAATGAACATAGCCTGGAGGCAGTTAAAACTAGAGTTCAGGTAAGAGGGGGGAAAGGAAAGGAAAGAGAGAATAAGTGTGTATTTTGTCTGCTAGGTTCCAGGAACTGTGCATTGTACAAATATTATCTCAATTGATAAAAGGTGCGGTGTCTAGAAATTTAAATTAGATAATAACCAGCAGAAAAAAATGATGATTAAAACTGTGAAACAAGAGCAGGTCACTGAAAGAAATAGTATAGAAAAATGAGAAAAGGAACGAGGCCTGGAAAACATCCAGGACCGACAGGACCAAAAAAAGGAGCAGCAAAGGAGACAGATGTCTTAGAACAAGCATCAGTGTCAAAAAAAAAAAAATACAGAGAGAGAGAGAAAGAGAAAGGAAAACAGAGAAAGAGAGAGAGAGAGAGAGAGAGACAGAGACAGAGACAGAGACAGAGACAGAGACAGAGACAGAGTCAAAATCTGTGAAATAGACTTTGAAATGGAATGTGATATCCCTCCAAACATCAATGCATAATCACCTGGGAAGATATTCTGGAGCCCATCTGTGAAAGGTTTTAGATGCCAAAGTAAGGTGTTTGCATTTTATCCTAGAAAAAAAAAAGGAAACACTAAATCTTTTTGACTAGCCAAATGACATGGTCAGACTTATGCTTTAGGAATATAATTTTGACAGCTACATGGAGAATCTTAAAAGAGGGGAGGATCTTAGGTCTGGGATACCGATTAGATGTCCATTGAAATAGTCAATGAGGGGAGGGAAATTGGAAGCACCCACTTTTGAAAAGGGACAGGATCAAAGTAGAGAATAGAACAAGTGGGAGGTGGGATGGGATGGAGGGAAATATAGTCAGTCTTTTACAATATATCTACTATGGTAATGTTTTGCATTGGCTACACATGTACAACCTATACTGAACTGCTTATCTTCCCAGTAAGGGTGGGTGACAAGGGAGCAAGGGAATGAATCTGGAATTCAAAGTTTTAAAATCAAATGTTTAAATATATATACTATTATTAATACTATTTTACATGTAATTGGGAAATATGATATACAGGCACTGGGGCATAAAGATCCACCATGCCCTACTGGAAAAGTCAAAAGGGGTCTGGGAGAAAATATGAGAGAGAGCAGATTGGAGAAGGGGATATCCTGTGGATCTGCTGTTTTGGGGAGGTGGGTGTAGGAAAAACGGGGAGAAAATTTGTAACTCAAAATCTGGCGGAAATGAATGATGTAAATCAGAAGTTAATAAAGCATTTGAAAAAAAAAGAAATAGTCAATGAGGATATAAAGTAAGATGGTACCATGATCAGTTAGACTTGTCAACTTGTATTAACTTCTTAATTTTGCAATTCTTTGATTATGTATTACAAAAGATTGTCACTGCCTCACAAAGCACTTTGCATATGGCACCTAGGTGGTACAGTGGGTAGAGCACTGGACCTGGAGTCAGAAAGAGTTGAATTCAAATCCAGCCTCAGATACTTCTTAGTTGTATGACTGGACAAATCATTTAACTTCTGTCTACCTTAGTTTCCTCATCTGTAAAATGAGGATCATAATAGCACCTACCTCCCACAGTTGTGAAAATGAGATGATATTTGTAAAGTAATTTATTAACCTCAAAGTGCTATATAAATTCTGGCTATTGTAGTTATTATTGTACTTCTCTGAAGCTCTTACTGTATTCCATTTTGCTTCACGGTTTTGCATAGTTGCTGTACTCTTATCATATAGCATTACATATCTGTGAGTGTGACATTTTCACTGATAAGATGATAACATATTAGCAGGGACCAAGTTATTTATCCTTGTCTATATTCCAGTGCCTTAGGCTTCATAATAGCGGAAACTAATTAAGTCATAAATGAACAAAAGCAGAGAGGGAGAAGATCGAGAGAGAAAATAGATCACATTAGCCTTAAACCACAAGCCAGATGTCCTATTCCCCAGACTAGATTCCCACCCTGTACTTTATACCTTCTTGTTAGCAATGGCATAATGTCAGCTAGTGAGCCAAGTAGGGATAAAATTCTGAAAGGTGAAAAGTACCCTGCATATATAATGAAGGGAAAAGAATCAGAAATATAATTTACCTATAACAACATTGTAAAGACAAACAATTTTGAAAGACTTATGAACACAATGACCAGTTATGATTCCCAAGGACTAATGAAGTATGCATGTTACCTACCTCCTGAGAGAGCAAGAGGATTCAAGGTAATATATTCAAGATTTAAAAAATGAGACATACCATTTTTGGATATGGCTAATGTTACTTTTTTTTTTTGCTTAGGTTTGCATATTTGTTACAAGGATTTTTTTTCCACCCCAGTGGAGGTAGGATAAAAGGAAGAGAAACTTAGTGCATATTGTTTTTGTTTAAAATCAGAAAGTAGCCTAGAGCTATATAGCAATGCAGTACAAAAATGGCATCTCTAGAGTGACCACTTTTTCCCTAACTTCCTGATCCTCATTCCTAGAAGGAAATTAATCAGTGCCCCAGTAAGACATAAAAGCTCCTTTATCACAAGCATCACTAATAGTCCTTGAGATAACTGTTAAATCCAGCACTCCTGTGGAATTACTAATTTTAGTATTTGATATATCAAAGTGTTGAATAATTATACCATGGAAGAAAAGTATGAACCATGTTTCAGTAGTCCCCAGGGTACTTCATGAGGCTTTGGGAATATTTATCAAGTATAAACTGAGGTATAATTTCTGTTGTCAAAGGACAGTGGAAAGACATGTGGTAAGCATAAGAAAACTACATCATACTAGCATTGAAGACTTGTCATTGGAGAAGTATGAAAAGGCCATCAAGGACATGTGTGACTGGAAAAGGAGGGTAAATGATCATATCAGCCTTTGAGAAATCACAGAAAACCCACGTCCTATGTTGGCACCTCACAAGATATTAACAAAACCAGTGCTTACTACACTGGTTGGATTGACTTTGAATGATTTATAGAAATATATTGACAAGGAGAGAGTATGGTACAATGGAAAAAGTGCTGGTCTTGGAGTCACACAACCTGAGTCCAAATCCTAGATTAAACACAGTATGTTAGCAAGACACTTGACCTCTCTGGGCTTCACTTTCCTAATGTAGGAAATTAAGGGCATGAATTAAGGGGTTACTGTGGTCCCTTCCAACAGCTCTAGAACTGGAATCCTGGGAATTGTACCAATTGAGAAGGCATTGATGTGTTACTCTCTGTGCTGATGGATGGATGGAACACACAGTAATGAGACAACTGATCTAAGTATTAATTTATGTGCATAAAGCAATTGTAAAAGATTATAAAACTATAAAAAATCTTGATTGAATGAAAACCATTTATTACCCACTTATATGCTAAGCACTGCTAGGGACACAGATTAAAAAAGGTAAAACCATCTTTGCCTTTAAGGACCTTGTATTCCAATGGGAAATGGCCAGGGAGGGTTGTTTTGATTTGGGAAGGCATAAGGATGTTGAGTGTAGTTACAGAGGGGATTTACAGAAATGGATATCTGGCCATGCATATGGCCACTTCACATCACAGAACACATGGTGTTCATGCCCTGGTGAACTTAATCCATTCAGTTTTGGCCCTCCTACCCAGGCACCAAGCTATCCTGATTTTTTTTAGTAGATCAAGTTAAACTTTGTATGAATTTGCTCATGGTTGCTAGACAAAAGGGATGGGAATAAGTTGCAGGGAACTAAGCAAAGGGAAGTAGTAGAATTCATGGCAAAAAAGATAATTATCAGGGACAACTAGATGGGAGTTGAAGCCTATTCTGTTGTGGAACTGGGTACATTTAGTGATTATGTAAATTTGACTTTATTACCTCATGGAGTAGTATAACATAGCCCCAGGGCAGGAGGGGCAAAACTGGGTGAATTAAGTTTCTTGGAGCATTTATTGAATAAATATTTATTAAGCACCCTCAGTGCCAGGCCAGGTTCGAAGCACTGATGATTCAAAAAGAAGCAAAAGATAATCCCTGCCTTCAAGGAGTTTATAGTCTAACGTGAAAAGTCTGATGGTCTGGATGATGCCATGGCAGTACAGATGGCCAGAAGGTAACCATCTCTGTAACCATGCAGGAATTTCAAAATCACATTGGCAAGAGAATCTTCTGTAAAGGAAACTGCTGAGAGGATATCAGAATTTGCAGTGTCTTCCATCCCTCTAGCCTCTGTCATGATGTGTTTATAAGCATTATTGTACAGAGAAGAAAAGAATTCCCACCCTGTCTAGAGAAAAGGATTTCCGGTAGGGATTTTTAAAATTCCAGTCAAAGAAATCAAGTCAGTACATATGTTTTGCTAACATTTGGTGAGAGAGCACATACAGTCTTGGTGTATTAAAAAAGTCTGCTGACTGTGGCAGAACAGAATGAATGGGGGCCAAATCCTGAATCTACGTCAGTAGATTTTAAACCTAAGCCTAGGTTTAAAATGTTGATTCTCTTAAAAAGAAAGAATGAAACACAGCTTGTTATTATTTATAATTCTATCTCAGATTTTTATTTTGTATTGTTTCATCCTCAGGAGAAAGTAAAGATTTTCTCCTTCCTTTGACTAGTTCCTCCTATATTTTTAGTTCATTGGAAAATACTACTGTCCATTTTGACTTTTATTCCATGATAGAAAATTCACTGTCATTACAATGAACAAAGGCCACAGATCTAAAGGCCAGGCTGTCATAAACCCATGGGAAAAGGCCCTCAGGGGATTCAATGGACAATTTATCTGCCCTTTCTAGGGAGACTTACTCTGCAGCCATAAAACTTAGGTCACTGAGGATATGGACTTTTTTTTATTTTAAGAATTTTTATAGCCTTGCCAAATACTGTTTCACGTTTTCTTCACTCCCTACTCCACATTATCCTAAATCAGGAAGCATTGCCCAAAGGGATAAGAGATTCTGCAAAGAAGCAGTTTCCAAAATTATGTAACCAAGAGTCCCAACTTCCAAAGGTACCAACAGGACCTGTATAGGGATGAGATGCTTAATGACACATGGGGAGAAAAACCATCTGCTTATTTCACTGTAGGTGATATACCCTGAGACAGAGAAGTGATCCACAAGGGAAACGGACTACAAGAAAGGGCCAACAAGTTAATGACATATCCAGTGAGGGGGATTTTGCTCTCTGGACCCCTCATGGAGGAACTACAGTTTCCAAAACCAGGTGTTGCATATAAATTGGTAAAGGACTGTGACCAGAACCAACTTAGATTCACAGATTCACATTAAGGAGATGTGACAGCTTTTGGTTCACCTACATATAACTTCCTTGCATATCTCTTAGTCTGTGACATGTGTTTTTATGTGTTAGGTCTGATCTAAGATCCAGTGTCAAACAATTCACATGGCAAGAGATCAACACTACTGGGTTTCTATTGCTTAATACCACCATGGAGATTCAATGCAGTCAAACAATGAAAATGCATTTATTAAGCACCTCCTCTTGGGTACTTAGAGGGGCTCCAGAGAAACAAATGCAAAAGTGGAATAGTCTTTGCTCTTAAGGAGCTTAAATTCTCTTTGGCAATCAGAATTCCTAATCTCTTACAGTTTAGAGTTCTTCCATTCTGTCCGTAATGCTATTTTTCAAAATCCCCTGCAGAATAGTAGATCTGGAGGACTCTTTACTGGGTCTGAGTGAGACAGACTCCTGGTATTTTCTGCAGAGGCAGAAATCAACTGGAAGTACAATATGGAAAAAATAGTTCCTATTTCAATTTGAGACATTTTAAGAGATCAGTTAAATTCTTGATGGATTAACTGATCAAATACACCTAAGTTTTCATTTATAACTTTGGAGATTCCATGACTGTAAAAATTGCTTCCGTAATTTATATATAGATGTGTATTATTTTAATCCTCTTGTTTGAATTTTAATTCATATTACTGAATGCTCTATATTTTGTGTGATAGACTAACCTAACTCAGGCCAGTCTGGTGGTAGAGATTTGATACTGGAATGAAATTAGACATCTAACAATTAATAAAAGTTTTCTTAGCCATAAAATGAAAAGTTATACTCAGCAAAAGTACATTGATTTAGGTAGATACAGTCTTCCTCTAAATACATAAGCACACATAAGCACACATATGATCACTTTCAGGCCTAAGGGGCAACCACCAAATCTGAAGGGCACAGGCTCCCTTTGGGACTCTTTTGGCCTGGAGTGACTGGGAAACCATGACAGCTTGGACAATTAAGTCCTTTGTTATTTTGGGTTTTGCTTTTTTGGGGGGAGGGGGGAATGCAGGGCAATTGGGGTTAAGCAATTTACCCAAGGTCACATGGCTAGTAAGTGTTAAGTGTCTGAGGCTGGATTTCAACTCAGGTCTTCCTGACTCCAGGGCAGGTGCTCTATTCACTGTGCCACCTAGCCACCCCCTAATTAGGTCTTAAGGATAATTTCAATATCTTTTTAGGAAAAAATTAATATAGCCTTTGAGGTATAGGACTATAGGAAACCTAGCCCAATCTACATAGCAGAGCCCATTTAAATGTTGTTTCTGGTATGCCTTCTAATACATCAGTAAGAGAATTAGTTAATATGGAATTCTAAGGGGCCATTTGGAAGAAGAATATTATTAAGACATAACAAAAATGTTGTGGCCTTCGTAGAAAACCCATATTTTCAGTGGGAGAATTGGTCTGGTTTACTTTGGGCTCTTTGGCATAAAGGGCAATTTATTCTCAAGGGCTACCTCTGACTCAGCTGAGCAGTGAATTTCCACATCTTGGCATGTCAAGAAGAAGGAAACATGTATTTCGCAGTCTAGTAAATGCTTCTACCCCAGGGGTTTTCTGTCAAGTATTCAGCCAATGGTGAGAACATAATTATGGATTATTCCTATCTGACCCTATAAATCACTATGAAGACATATATCCTGAGTATACTCTAGATGAAGAATAGAGAAGAACTATTTGAAAAAAAGGAAGAAATAAGGAAAATTGTGTTTGTTAACAAGCATCTTAATCATTTTCTATTAAAAGATTCTGGGCATGTTTCCTTAGCTTTTAGTTTAAAAAACATAAATAACATTTCTCTTTAAATAAGGGAACCAAGCACAAACATGCATTTTCCTAATTTGTAGCTTGCATTTTTAAACTCCCTCATAGTAAAAGACAAGATAAATGAATTATCTAAATTTCAATGATGACCAGAAAAGCAACAAAGGTTCCAAATGAAAGAATATTCTGGTTAACCCTCTTTTGACTAGAAAATGTAATGAGGTCATTCCATTCTACAGATATACCAATTTATGATCTACACATCTCTGAATATACTGCAGGAAAGAGAATGAGGAAGGACTTCCATGGCAGGGGGTTAGCAAACATTAAACTTTACTCTAAGCCATCCAGGCAAGCTTTATCTAGGAAATATTTCCAAATAGGTTTAGACTTTGGAAAGGAGATAGTTTAATAAGATGGTGGGAGAGGATATTCTAAGCATCTATTCAACTAAGTAGAAAATCTAGAGGAAGTTACTTCATCAAGGAAGCTTTAAATAAATATGACAAAGAATAGTGGTAGTACTAACCCAGAGTTTGGGAGGGACCAGGTCAGGGAGATTTACCTGAGAAAAGGCTTTGAAACCAAAATGGTTGGAATCTTAGATGTGAGAAGTATGAGAAGGAGCAACTGTTAGGCCTTATGGAAGCAGATGGCCTCCATCTGAGCAAGGATTGAGAAGAATTGGTCTCTACTCAATAATACCAACATTAGTCAGATTCAATAGAATTTAGTGCCTTATTCAACTACTTTTCAAGTAAGTTTCAAGAAAAAGTAGAAATAGTCCTGAACCAGAAATCAAGACACCTGGATTATAGTCCTGGCTCTGCTATTAGTTACCAGTTTGACTTTGGACGAGGTACTTTATAGGTTTCTGCCTTGATTTTCTCATCTTTAAAATTTCTAAATTATAATTGTTGAGTATTTTAATGTCAGTCCTACTCTAAGTAGTGAATTCCATTGTACAATAGGATCTATTGATGATTTTGTTTCACAAAGCATTTGACAAATTCACTCATGCTATCGTTGTGGACTCATTTTTAATTCTTCCAAAAATATAGTGTTCCATGACTCAGATACATACAACAGCACTGGCAAAATATTAAAATTTTACTGTAAAGTTCTGCATACTCTTTGATCCAGCACTACCATTACTAGGTCTATATCCCAGAGATTTTTTAAAAGGGGGGAAATAAACCTATTTGCACAAAAATATTTGTAGCATCTATTTTTGTGGTGGCAAAGGAGAATTTGAGAAGATACCCATTAATTGGGAATTGAACACACTGTGGTGCATTATTGTAATGGAATATTATTGTGCTATAAGAAATGACAAACAGGATAATTTCAGAAAAAAAGTTGGACTTACATGAACTGATACTAAGTATAATGAGCAGAACCAGAGAACACCGTACACACAATATAGTATGATAAAGAACTGTGAATGACTTAGCTATTCTCAGTAATACAATGATCCAAAATAATCCCAAAGGATTCGTGATGAAAAATGCTATCTGCCTCCAGAGAAAGAACTGATGTTATCTTAATACAAACTGAAACATACTATTTGTCATTTTCAGATCGCTCCCAAAACGACCCAGTGGGACAGATATCTGTTCATGTAGACATCTCTACAATTCCAGGAACTGGGGAGCACAAAGTGACTGTAAAAGGTAAATCCAAAGTCTGAGCAACCTAAGCATCTTATTAGAATGTTAGATAACAACTGGTGAAATTAAAAATGTGAATTTTCTTCTCTTTTCTTTGAATCTCTATCCAAAACAAAATGCCTTTGAAATTTTCTAGATGTTTTGGGATAGAACTTGGAAAATTCAAAACTTGGAAGAAATCTCAATATTTTGAATTTTTCTTTTTTTGAGATTTTCTAATGACTTTTGTTTTTATATCATAACACTTGTCTCATCCGCCCCCACATACACACACATACATGCAATGTCTGTGACATTGCTGGTAACACAGAAAATACTATGAACCAGCACAAAAAACAGCTATTAACCAATCAACCAATATGACATACCAGTATATGCAACATTCTGCATCTATAGTTTCCTAACTTCTCTCAAGAGGAAGGAAATTTTTTTCACCATCTTTTCTCCCCGATGGAGTCAATGAGTGGGTTTCAGTCAAAAAGTATTTATGGACCATTCCCTAACTCCTGGTATAGACACTTTAAGAATGATGATAGCATTATTTTTGCCACACCAAGGAAAAGATGATCAGAAAGGATAAGGAAGAAAATATAGTAATTTAATTTGTTAAACTTGATATGTACTTTTTAACAAGTTATAAATAATCTGGTGTTTGTGGTTCTGTGTATAATTGCTTCAATTTGTTTATTTAAATATTTTATTGAAGCTTATGAAGTCTAGAATTTTAAAATTAAGTGTAAAGAATATTAGTGTCAGGATAGTCTTGCTATTGGTATAGTCTACTTTTGATGGATTTTATCTCCATGATTCCCAACATTTGGGCTTTTGAAAAAATCACCAAATGACTTAATGATTTTAATAACATGAGAACATAATCTGAATACTCACTAATGCTAATTTAACCTCCAAAATTATTTGATAGAAGAACGTTAAAGGGCAACTACATATTGCTTAGTGGAACAGTAATTTGTTTTGCAACAGTATTGCTTCTGCCTTTTGTGGGGGATAAGAAAGGGGGATGTGTGTTTCACTGAGAACTCCTAAAGAGGAAACTCCCTCTGTCAATGCAGGTCTGTAACATGTAGTCTTGTTGAAATACTGAGAAGTCAAAAGTTGCCTGTATGTGTGACAGGTGGGGCCTAAAACTACCTCTTCCTTAATCTGATGCCAGCTCTCTATCCACTCTGCTTCTTACTGATTTCTTGCTTTCAGTCATATCTAACTCTTTGTAACTCCACTTGGAGTTTGCTTGGCATTTGCCATTTCCTTCTCCAATTCATTTTACACTTGAGGAAACTGAGGCAAACAGGGTTAAATGGCTTGCCCAGGGTTACACAGCTAGTAAATGTTTGAGACTAGATTGGAACTCAGAAAGTTGAGTCTTCTTAACTCCAGGCGCATCACTCTATCCGCTGCAACGCTTAGCTGATTTACATATTTAGATTATCAGCTAACTATTATAGATTTTGAGCTTCTTGAGGATGAGAACTGCTTTTTTTTTGGTCTTTGTACTCTTGCATCCTAGCACAATGTGTGGATGATAAATTTTTATTGAAAAGAACCAGGATATTAATATCTCAACTAAGAAAGCTTCCCCTTTTTAAAGAAAAGATTTGTTGACTTTAATTAAAGATAAATACTGATTCTGGCTTCATTTACATATTACAATAGGAAGAGTCAGAAAACTTAGAAATTATCCTTCTTGATTAGTGCCAAAGCCCCTCATACTTACATTGAAGTTGGACCATTCATTGCTAGATTACTCTCCTGGAAGCTGTCCAATTTTCCTTCAGATGCATTTCCTCAACTGCAGGAATTAGCCAACTACTAAGAATTTAACTTCTTGTTAATGACAAATGGGGAGATTTTACCTTTCTGTACATTTTCATGCTAATGCTTTCTACTCCCTTCTCTTTTCCATTTTAGTCATTGCCATCCATGACCTACACTGGCAAACCACAGCTATGTTTCGCCCCTTTGTGGAGGTTTTTATCCTGGGACCCAACCTTGGTGACAAGAAAAGGAAACAAGGTACCAAGACCAAAAGCAACACCTGGTCACCAAAGTACAATGAAACTTTCCAGTTGTGAGTATTAGTTAAATCTCATTTATTTAATCGGTTATCAGTAGTAACTCAACTAAGTCTGTCAAACAATTAGAAATAGTTCTAGTGAATAAAACAAAATTTAGGGCCCATAATTTACCTGTTCTTTGTCCCATAAGCTCAAGGCCCTATTCCCTTTTAGGTGATAGTGGGACTCATTATAACAATTATGGTTATTATTATTTTATTTATATTGTCACATAATAATGATTTTATACTGAAAATTATATATATATATGTATAAATATATAGCACTTTATAATTGCAAAAGATTTCCATATAGATCATCTCATTTGACTCTCCAAATAGCCCTCTCCAGTACAAGTAAACTGCTTTTCATTTTATAGATGAAGAAAACTAGTTTCATAGAATTTAAGTCATTTTATCTAAGCTCATACAGCTAGTAAATGATGGAGCTGGGACCTGAACACAACTCAATTTAAATGCTATTACCCTTTCTCCTATAGTACATCATTCCAATGGGTTTCTCAAAGAAACTAAAGCCTGCAGGCTGATATACTTCCCAGAAACAGGTGATCTGAATTCAGTTAAAATATGTGTGTGTTTGCATATATGTAGAAGATCCTATGAAGTGAAACCATCATAGTTCTCCAAGGAAAATTCTTTTGGAGATGACATAGCATTTGGTTTTTTTATTCTCTGTCCCAATAGCACAGGCTAATTCTCAATATATTCTAACATTTCTCAATCTCCACCTTTCTCTATGTCTCATATCAAGTCACTATTTCCTTTACTTTTGCTTTAGACTATCTCAAAAATGCACCCTCACCTTAGTTAACAGTTTCCTCCAGGAGTAAAAGTTAGACTCTGCAAAATGTTTGATCAGAAAAAAACCAGGAATGAAAAGCAAGTTGGAAATTTTTACTGCTGGGGCATATATAGTGTATTCATTAAGGGCCAAGAATATCTGAAGATGAATCAAAAGAAAGTTGGGGGAAGGATTGTTCCTGGAATATCACTAGTCAGCCTCCTTCATTATGTTCTGTTCTGCACTGCCAAGTTGTCTCAGGTTATTAGTAGAAGCCATCATCAGCTACACAGCTGACAGGTCTAACTGTTGCCATAGGAAAGAGTTGGCATGAGCTCTGTTGTAGTACAGAGAATTTGTATTCAATCTAAATGCCTGAGAGTTGCCCTTGATCTTTTGTGCAGGGTATTGCCCTGAGAAAATCAACAGATATGCGATTTTTTAGTCCAGGTTTGGACAGGGGGAGAAGGGGAAAGGGAGAAGATGAGGAGCTGTGGTATATGGTACTAGGGTGTTACACAACCATCTCATTGAGTCTCTAGACATTGACCACCAGCTTCTGTTCTGATCTTTGTATAATGGTAGAGAACTGGCTCTGAACCACAGGAGATGTATTACAGCTGACAACAAAAAAGAGGAGCACTCAAGGAGAAGTAGGGGAATAGACTGGATGGGCAAAAGACAACTTTATCCAAGATTTTAAATGCTAGAATGAGAAATTTGAATATTGCCTAATCGGGAGATATTGTGGGTTTGAGCAACTAGGTGGGATCGCTGATAGAGCATCAGCCCTGGAATCAGGAAGACTTGAGCTCAAATACAATCTCAGACACTTACTAGCTATATGTGGGACCCTGGGCAAGTCTCTTAAACCTATTTGCTTCAGTTTTCTCATCTACAAAATAAGCTGGAAAAGGAAATGACAAACCATTCCAGTATCTTAGCCAAGAGAACCCCAAAATGGGGTCATGAAGAGTCAGATTTAACTAAAACAAACGAACAAAAACAAAAATTGTGAATATGTGAACAAGGCACATGATACAAATCAGAAGATGATAGATTTAGTACCTAAAGGAAACTTAGAGACCATCAAGTACAACCCCATCAGTTTATTGCCTAGGGTCACACAGTATCATATTTAAGGAAGGATTGTCTGGGTAAATTCAGCTAATAGAGAAGTGGGATAGCCACCTCCATAAAATGAGAATAGAATAGAGTGACATTGATCATCACAGGATTTCGAGCTGGAAGAGGTCTTGGTAATTGGCTGATAGAGTTCTTTTATGTTATAGATGGGGAAACTGAGCAAAAGAATAGTTAAGTAATTTGCCTAATGTCACACAGGTAGTAAGTAGCTAGGTCAGTATTTGAACCCAAATTTTTTGTGAACAAACCCAGTTCTCTTTCTACTACAGCCCCTGCCACTTATGGTCCAACTAACTGCAGTTAAAACTACCAGAAATAAGGGGCGGCCAGGTGGCTCAGCGAGTAAGAGTACCGGCTCCAGTGTTGGGATGACCTGGGGATCAAACCTGGGCTCAGATACTTAGCACCACACCCAGAAGTAACTGGCCGTGTAACCTTGAGCAAGTTACTTAACCCCGATTGCTTTAAAAAAAAAAACTACCAGAAATAAACACATTGAAACAAAGTTTAAGGGTTTAATTGAAAAAAAGTTATGTGTACAATGAGCAAATCATAAAAAAGCAATGCAAAATGTTTATCTGAACATCTCTGGATATTTGTTGTAAACTATAATTCTGTCTAGAAAATCTATGGAATTTATAGGATGGATCGGTAGATAGCCAGTAGGTGGATAGCTACATTTTTAAAAAGGCTCAGAGATTTTTGAAGGATGAGAATATCAGGGTTTTGAACCCAGTGTTCTCCAGTTACTCAAGTACAAACATATCTGAACGATGTATAAAATATTCAACAAGATTTCAGAATTGGTTAGGGGCTGAGAGGGTGGGAAAGAATTAATATCCATGATCAAAATTCATATTTTTAATCCCTACAGCATCCTGAGTAATGAAAATCGTCCAGGGGCCTATGAACTTCACCTCTCAGTTAAGGATTACTGCTTTGCACGGGAAGATCGAGTTATAGGAATGACAGTGATTCAACTCCAGAATATAGTGGAGAAGGGGAGCTCTGGGGCATGGTATCCACTATTGAAAAACATCTTTATGGATGATACTGGCTTGACAATCCTCAGGATTCTTTCTCAAAGGACCAATGATGATGTAGCTAAAGAATTTGTAAGACTGAAATCTGACACAAGATCCACAGAAGAGATTGCCTGAAGCCAATATTGCAAGGTAGCATCTTCAAGAACCTAGATAAACTGTTGTTGTTTGATTAGTGCATGTGTGTGTGTGTGTGTGTGTGTGTGTGTGTGTGTGTGCAAATCAGTGGGAATGCATAATCAACTATGTTTAAGTGTTTATCAGTACCTACTCTGGTGTGTGGAAGACCTGTGTGACTTTTGATGCCTATTAGGGTTTGGAAAGTTAGTAGCTCCATGAAGTGCCAAAATGAAGATTAAAGATTCATTATCAAGAGTATCTTTTCAGACGTCTATTTCATTTCATGACCAAATTTCCATCTCCTCAACTGATTCATAAATTATTTGTCCTTTGAATGTGTTCATTAATAGTTTTCTTTATATTACTATCATATGTTGTTTAACAAGTTAACTGCCTATCTGTGCATTAGAAAGTATTTCGTATTCATATTGTTTTTATGTTACTTCACTGTCATTTTAGAAGTCTGACCAATCAATAACTTTTTCTACCATAGCTAGAAATACAGTTACTTCTAGAAAGTGTTTGTAATTTTATAATTACTGATGTAATGTGTTGATTTTTGCATACAAATGAAAATAGAAATGGTGGGAAATATTTTATGCTGACCACTTTCCAACCTTTCTGAAATATCACTGTGAAGAAATGCTATTAAAGCAATCTTATACAAAGCAATGCTCACTAGTTTGTTTTAAAAAAAAAGTTTGATATATTGAAAAACCTTTTGTTCTTCAAAACTGCCAAGGTCATGTCACATTTGTACAAGGAGGTAAGTTAATGTGTTTGCTGTGTGGCATAATGCTTTACCAAAATTCTTTTTTTTTTTTAAGAAAGTGATATAGTCAGGGTAAATGATTTAGAAGTAGGAAGGCAAATTTGTTTCTCCAAGTCATCTATTATGTGTAATGATACTGTTAGTGTTTTCCTTCTGACAGTTATAAAGATCACTTTACATACTTAGCTGTATAATCAGTTAAGTCCTTTATTTTTTTCTTTAAAAAATATTCAGCAGTTTGTACTGAATGCAACATGACTATGTACTGCACTGAAGAAAAAAATTGTCTTCGTATATTTAGTGAAAAAAATGTAAAATAAAGTCTGACAAAACTGCTTTAAGTTTTGTAATTTATGTTACTTATGTACCCACAAAGTACAAGATATAATCTTGAACTTGAAAGAGAAAGTCAACCTGACTGTATTATTGACTGAATGATATTTCCATACATCCAAAATGACCTTACCAAGTTGATGTTTTTATATAAACTATCTTAACATTTTCATCTTCTATATTCCTATGGTCCCATTTTCCCAGCTGAATGTCTATACTCAGGTATACAATGGTACTTTCCAAATGCAGTGAGTGAATGAATCACTACAGTAGGCTATCTATGTAATGAATTCAATACTTCTGATCCTCCAAACCTGACTCAGACTGGTTTTGCTGATCAATTAGATCAGATATTGTGGGTATGATAGTTCTCACAATTTTTCTGTTGCTCTATATAGTAAAAATAATATAACTATACAAAATAAGGGAAAGAGAACTTCTGTGGCATGGTATCATCCTCTTTGGAAAATAATGTCTTTAAGCATAAAACTGGCTTGGCGAGGCTTAGATTGTTTTCTTAAAGCATCTTCAATGTTGCATCTTGTCGGGCAATTGCTGAATCAGTGATTGCTTACAATGCATGGCATAAACACAATTTTTCAGCACATGCATTAACAAATATATGGAAAACTTAACAACCTTTTGTAGGACTTCCTGGCTCCCCCTTTCACTAATAGAGCATCATTTCCTTGTTTAGAAATGGAAAACTCAGGTTCTTTTGACTCTAAGTACCAATGAAATATGTTTGTGAAGTTCAAAAATAATGTTATGCCTTGAGAACATTTTTCTATATAATTGTAGTTACAAAAATTACTGAAAACAATAAGCAACATAATTTTTTAAACAACTGCATTGCTCAGAATATTTGCATCTATGCTTTACTGAATATAGTTGTTTGCCCCACTAAGGAAACCTGATACGCAAAAATGAGAACTTGCAAAATTAATTAGGGGGGGTAATTTTCACAATGCTTAAGGACTTGCTATATGATTTCCTATAATAAGGTCCTTTGGTACATTTAAGAGGCAATGTGGTATTGTGGATAGAGTATGAAACAATGAATGCCAATCTTTACTAGCTGTGTGAAGAAGCCTCCAATCTCCGAGAGAGCCTCAATTCTTTATCTGTAAGATGTAAGACTACCTCACACGAAAATGCTTTGTAAATCCTAAAGGGTAACAGAAATGTGAGTTATTTAAAACGTGGTTCCATTTATAAAACTCTGATGTACAATTTTCAGAAATACATCTATAAAAACATATTCATATGTCACTCTTGACAAGGACAGGAAAGCAAATTAGGCTCGATTCTGTTTCTTTGAATGGGGAGGAGTTAGAGGACAGACTTGCACCTGTTCTGAAACTTCGATTCTCAGAGGGTTATCTAGGGGCATAGCAAGGTTAAGTGACTTGGCCTGGTTTACACAGTGAGGTGTCACTGACCCCACAGTCTGCTTTTTATGCACTATAGCAGGCTTCCTCTAAAGGCTTAACTTTCATTTGTGATACCAAAACTAGGCTGAAGAATTCAGTACTTTTCTATCATTTTGCAGGTATGATCTCACAATGCTCCACCTGTTTATGGTCATTATTAAGAGGAAGCAAGGATCAATAGACAGAAGAGGAGACTGAGAGGTGGAGACCTGAGTTTGAACATTTCTTAATTCAGTGAACATAGCCAAGTCGCTTCACCTTTTGTGAGCCTGTTTTCTCCTCTGTGCAAAGATTAGAGCATGGGAATGGAGTCAGGAAGAGGAAGGTGGAAAGGAAACACATACTAAATTATATAGTGCCTACTATGCATTTAGCAATGTGCTAAGTACTTTATAAATATCTCATTTGCTTCTCAAGACAGCCCAGTGAGATGGGAGCTGTCCTTATCCCAGGTTACAGTAGAAGAAAACCACAGGTTCAATCTTGTCTTGGACAATGATTTGTATGACCCTGAATTGTATGACTTCATTGCTCTCAACCAAACTAAGGCTTCTTCATCTATTTGCTGTTGTTCACTCATTTCAGTCATGTCCAACTTTTTGTGACCCTATTTGGGGTTTTCCTGGCAGAGATACTGGAGTGGTTTACATTTCCTTCTCCAGCTCATTTTACAGATGAGGAACTGAGGCCAACAGGGTTAAGTGACTTGACCAGGGTCACACAGCTAGTAAGTATCTGAGGCCAGATTTGAACTCAGAAAAAAGATGAGTCCTCCTGACTCCAGGTCCAACATTCTATCCACTGTGCCACCTAGCTGCCTCTTCTTCTATAACATGGGGCTAATCATCATACCCACCCCCCAAGGCTGTTGTGAGGATCATATGAGATAACGTTTGTAAAGTATTTTGCAAACCTTAAAGCATCATAGAAATTCTAGCTATTTTTATTGCTACTTCAGAGAGTTGTAAGAAAATCAATGGTAAAATCTTAAAACTTTGTAAAAATTCAAGTCAACAAATATTTGTCAAGTGCTTCGAAGTACAAGGCACTGCAGTTAAGTGTTAGAGGCAACGGGGTAGAGAAGAATGAGGGCTAGGCCTAGATGCAAATCCTGACTCTGCTTCTTTCACTGGGTGTGTTACCTTACTCAAGTCATTAAGCTCTAAGGAGTCTCTCCCCACTTTAATTCAACCTCCACTCATGTTCTGCCCCCTACTTAATACCCTCCAATGGTTCCCTGTCACCTCCAGGATCAAATATAAAATCCTGTTTGGTGTTCAAAGCCCTTCATGGTGTAGCCCCTTCCTGCCTTTCCAATTTTCTTACACCTTATCCCCTTGTACTTTGTGGTTCAGTTATACCAGCCTCCTTCCTGTTTGTCAGACAATGTATCTCCCAGTTCTGTGAATTTTCACTGACTTTCCTTCATGCCTGGAATTCTCTCCTCCCTCACTTCCTTCAGATATCAGCTAAGTGCTATCTTCTGCAAGATGCCTCTCCTCAGCTCCCTTCCCTCTGCTGTTTCTCTCTCATTCCCCTGTATATTGCATGTCTGTATACGGTTGTTTGCATGCTGTCTCCCCTGTTAGATTGTGAACTCCTTAGGAGCAGAGACTGTCTTTTGCCTTTTTTTGTATCTACAGTGCCTCACACACAGTAGACACTTAATAAATGCTTACTGATTGACGGACTCTGTTACCTTATCATTATTTATCATATATGTAGATCTAGATGGAACCTCAGTCATCTAAAATGAGGAGACTAAACTAGGTATCTCTGGTGATCCCTGTGGCTCTAAAATCCAGAAGAAGCAGAAAGAGAGAGAGGGAAAATCAAAGTTTCACCTCCCCAGAATATGATGGTCTCCTGGGAGACAAGACATATAAACGATGGATAAATGCAAAATAATTTCAGGAGAGGGACTTGACTAAAAACTGGGCGGGGGGGGGGCGGGGCAGAAAGGGAATCAAAAGGTGTCTCAGTTGAGCCTTGAAAGAAATCTGGGATTCTAGGAGGTAGAGGTCAGAGTCTATAATATGACTATTATAAACAGTGTTTGCCACATAAAGTGCTACATTAATATCAGCTCTCATTTCATTTGGTCCTCACAACAGCCCCATCAGGGTTATAATATAATACAATATGCTATATTACATTATATCTTATAATATGTTACAAACAATAATATAAATATAATGCAAGAATTGTTATCCCTGTTGCACAGATGAAAAGGAGGTTAAAACAGCTTCAATGACTTGTCCAACTTCACATTAATGGTAATTGACAGAGTCAGAATTCAATCCCAGTATTCTTTCGCCTTAACCAAGCTGGTGATGGCTCCCTAATAGCTGGTGTTTTGTGCCTGGATTCAATTTAATTAGATCCATCCATTCTAGGTTTTTTGGATATAGTGCCTAGCAATGACTAACCATAGTAATATGAATTGTGTCAGACTGAAGTTTATCACCACAAGAAAACACAAGTAGTAATTTTGAAGTTACCATTAATCCTAAAACCTCAGTGTTCCTTGAGTACAGGAATATTTCCGTGGTCTTTAGATCTAAGCCACATATCTCTGAGGTTGTACCAGTAATCTATAAGTCTTTATCACTAACATTCTTTCATTCTAATTACTACAACATCTTTCACTATGGCCTAGAATATATGATATATCTAAACTAACCATGGCAAGGTAACTTTGGAATGCATTAAAATTTGTCTTGTTGCTGTGTCATCCACACACATATAATCTATGTGGAAATCCAGACTGGATCTTAGTTTAACCAAATTAATTGGACTTGAGCTATTGACCTTTGGGGGGATATTATAAAGAAATCATGTTACTTTAGATAGCTAAAAGACTAAATGAATTTAATACTGGGCTTGAGTTCAAATTTGACCTCAGACACTTACTAGTTATATGACTCTGGGCAAGTCACTTAACCTCTGCTTGCCTTAATCCACTAGAGAAGGAAATGGCAAAGCAGTCCAGTATGTGTGCCAAGAAAGCCCCTTGGACAGTACGGTCCACAGGGTCATGAAGAGTCATGCAAGAGACACAACTGCTCAACTAAACAACAACCTATAAACCACCACAGTCTTGACATAGAAGTTGTACAATGTAAATAATAGTATTAACCTAAATACATTTTTCAGTTTGAGTTTGCATAATACAAAAACAAGTCAGTTAATTAGTTCATTGGTGGAGGAACTGGGGAGAAAAAGGATTATTGATCAAATGGATAATAAAACAAAATAAACAACATATTGGACTGATTTTTTTCCACCTTCAACTTGGTATCAAGGTGATCACAGAATCATAGAATTTATCAGGTTCATCTGGTCTTAACTATACCTTACCAAGAATTTCTTCTACTACATTCCTAAAGCAATAATTCAGCCTTTACTGGGGTAATTCAATGTACTTTCCAGACACCCTAATTGTTAGGAAGTTTTTCTTTACATGGATCTACAACACCTACCCATTAATCCTAGTTTTACCCTCAAAGTTAAGCAAGTATAATCTAAGCCTTTTAGATGTTACAGATAGCTGTCACCTCCTCTATCAAGTCTTTTCCTCTCAACTAAATATCTCCTGCTAAATCAACCCCATATAGTGTGGTCTCAAGGCTTTCACAATCCTAGTGATCCCCAGTGGACTCATTCTAGCTTTTAAAAAGTTTTCTTTCCTACTGTGAGATGTCAATAACTGAATGCATTAATCCAACCAGATCAAAATACCCTGAAACTATTGCCTCCTTTTTAAGATACAACACTTTTTAAAAATTCAACTAACTATGACATCACTTTGGGGGATGTTAGAGGAATGGTAATATCATATCAATTTTGGGGGAGGGACTGGAGGACGAGTGGCTACTCCATTGTTTACTCATGTTGTGGCTTCAGTTCACTAAAAGCCCCAAGTATTTATCACCAAAAAAAGTGTTTTTTAGGAACACCTCCACCATATATTTGTGAGGTTGATTTTTCTTGAACCCAATTATAGAACTTTACATTTACAAATATATGAAATGTTTACATGAAAAGAAATTGCATTTCCTACTCTTCCTTCTCTCTAGAGGAAACTAGTTCTTCCCCATGAGATATTAATGAATAATTAGTCCATTCCTCAGAGTTAAAAGGGGAAAAAAATCAGTGATTAAAGATGAGAATTTTCCAAATAGAAAAGGGACAAAGGTATTTTCCATCTTTCCTCACATAATTATTTCCATATTTTTAATCACCAATACCCATTTTATTGATTGGTTCTGTAAAAAGGCATTGGTATATCCCCAGTTAGGATGCTGTCAGATGTCTATCTTCACAATTTCCTAGTGAAAAATGTTTTAAAACTTCTTTTTAAAAATAGCACTGATGACCTGGTTAATTTTCCTCATAGTTTCTCACTGAAGTATGAAGTACTCTTATAGTATATCAAAAAAAATGTTAAGTACTGTAAGAGCCACTTACAGGAATTTTCATCTTGCTACTTCTGACTATATTCCATAGTATGTTATCAAGAAATGTACATGCTGTAGCAAAGAAATTTCTGGTAGGTCCAAGGCAAGAGACTAACACTTTGGCACTCAGGGCAACCTTCACAAAATATAGCCTTGAATCAAAATTTTGAAATAAATTCCATTTAGAGGAATGGTACAACTCTGATGAGAAGAGATAACAAGAAACAGCAAGGACACTCTACCATGGGGGAAAGGAGGGTGGAGGAGGACAGAGTGAGAAGGGAAGTTCAACTGGAATGCAACTGACAGCAGGAAGGGGGTGCTTCCTGCTAACTAGAAGAGGCAATTATCACAGAGTGAGTCATGAAGTCATGAGCCATGAAGAGGTGGTTGAAATCTCAACTCTTACATATATAATATGACCCTAAGGAAGTCGCAAACTCTCAGTAAGTCCAAGCAAACATCTAATACAATGCCAATCTGCCTCTGTAGAAGAAATTTCCTTACAAGAATGTCCTGTACTAATTAAGACATGATTCCACCCTCAAAAAAAAAAAGTTAAACACTAAACTCAGCTGTTTTTGCTCTATTAAAAGAACATAAGTGCTTTTACTAGCCTCTAAATTTTGGAGCCCTGGAGCACAGCCCCATTCACCATTCCCTAGTTAAAGCTATGATAAAGGTAATCTTTTTTAGTATTGTTTTCAAAGGAGGCATGAAGTATAGGTACCAGAAGAAGAAATACTTCCTCGCTTGAGTTTCTGAGAGGATGATAAGGTAAGAATATTTTATGAGGGGGAAATAGATTTTAGCTTCCTTATTTAAAAAATGAGTATGACATTTACCCAGCTAGTTGTAATAATTAGAAGACTAGGAAGGGAGGGAGTGGTGGAAAAGGCTTAACAGAATTTCTTTTTCTATTCCATTCTTTTGAGCTACCATTCAGCATATAGATTATGAAAAACTTACAGACTAGAATCTAGAAAATGAAGAAGTGGTTGAAGAATGGAAAGGAGGGAAATGTGGGGTTAGCATAGAAATGAGAGGAAGGATGGGCAAGGTATGCAAGCCCAAGGACAGGGGAATGTAACAAGGAACAGGATTAATATTTCTTTTTATAAATGTACAAAGTTTTAAGGCCAGAAAATCCGACTCTCTGTAGCACATATGCATGTATTTTGTGCTTAGTCTATTCACATGTATTTAAATGAAGGCACAAAGCTCAGGCAGACTTTAAAATATAGGAGCTCCCATTGTCAAACCTTGCTCAAGGTATACAGATGCCCTGTCACAACTCAGTGTCAGCCTTTACCTTTAAAAAAATGTGTTACAGGAGAAAAAACAACATGAATCATCAGCAACAAGAAGAATATAATTTATTGACTTCCTACTACTATGAACTAAGCTTGAGGGTCAATGGAATGCTTTAAAAAGCTGTTGGCTACAAAGAAATTTATCAAGAGAAAATGAAAGCATAATTCCAAATTTTCTGGTATAGCTTTTTCTTTTTTAAGTTATTTTTTTTAGAGGGGGGAAGGTAAGGTGATTGGGGTTAAGTGACTTGCCCAAGGTCACACAGTAGTCAAGTATCTGAGACTGGACTTGAAGCCAGGTCCTCCTGACTCCAAGGGCCGGTTATCTATTCACTGTACCACCTAGCTGTCCCTGGTATAGGTTTTTGAAAGAAAGATAGGTTATCCAAATCACCCTCTTCCTTCATCCCCATCCAATTATATCTAAATTCTACACAGATGTGTAGAGTTAATATTAATTAAATATTTGATATTTATTATAGCTAGTATATTCATTTTATGTCAGTTATCAAGTCAAACTATATTTTTAAGTGCTGTGTATTATAGGCTCTTGGGACTTCCTTATTACAATCAATATGTATTTTATTTGTAGCCATTTTCTAGAACTTGGAAAAGCATTTTAACTTTTTTTCAATTTTTATTGAGATAAATGCTGTATTTTTTGCTACTACTATATAATATTGGTTAAATCTTTGGTTTACCTGATGCTTACTTCTTGATAAGGGCCTGACTTCACTTACCACATTGATTCTATCAGAAAACATGTACTACTCCATTTAACAATTTCCTGAAATTCACAAAGGCAAGAAGTGGGTCCACTTGATGCACAATTGAAATGTGAAGACAGTTTATATTACATTGTTTGAGACACAAAGTACAAAGGCAAAGCTTTGAAGTTCACCTACAGGTGTACTTGACTTTTGTAGCAGCTATGTTTTTAAATCACTTCTATGTAAATCAAATTTTTGTAAATGGAACTATTTTTAAAATTCACTGAAAGAGTGAACTATTCAAAAAGAACATGTATCGGAATTATTTTGTAACATGAATAATAATGGCAGTGGAGAATAATAAAAAGAACATGGGATTTAGAGTCAGAAGACCTTGGGTTCAAATCCTGACTCTGCCTCTTACTACCTATGTGACTTATGGCAAGTCACCTGTGACTCAACCTCAGTCCCTCATTTGCAAAATGAAGAGGTTATACTAGATGGTCTCTTTTGTTGTTGTTATTTTCAGTAGTCTGACTCTATGTAACCCCATTTGGAGCTTTTTTGGCAAAGATACTGGCATGGTTTGACATTTCCTTCTCCAACTCATTTTGCAGATGAGGAAACTGAGGAAAACGGGGTTAAGTGTCTTATCCAGCATCACCCATCTAGTAAGCGTCTGAGGCCAGATTTGAACTCATGAAGAAAAGTCTTTACTCCATGCCCGGTCCTCTATTTATTGTACCATTATACCTAGTGTTCTGTATGACTCTAAATCACATTATCCTAATCACACTCTGGTCTTTTTTTAAGAATTTTTATACATGGAGTTTTGCGTACCTGTGATGCTAGTTCTTCACTCCCTGCATTCCACAGTATTAATCACAACAGTATTTTGTGATTGTTATCATTGTGTTTTTCCTTTGTTCTGTAAGAGGACCATGATATCAGGGAGATGATGACATGACTTGCAGTTGACTTGGATTTGAGTGAGACAGGGCTGTGCAAGGTCACCAGCCTCACTTTCTCCTCCAGAACCATATGGGTCCAATGGCCAGATATTCATCAGGAAGACGGGAGATGGCCCAGGATGCAATGGGACACCCTGGCCCTTTTAGGCTAAGGTCTTTTCAGGTTCTCACTTTGAGTGAGATAACTCCCATTCAGGGAATAGGCCTCTTTAATAAGTGAGTCAAGGGATGATCCCTCTAATTAAAAAAAAATCAAACTGAGAAGGGAGAGCCCTCAGGGTTGCAGACCAAAAGAGAAACAGTTACTATTGACATTCACTCTGAGCCAGGAGGGCCCAAAAAATAGCCATTAAGTAGTTCTTGGGAAGGGACCTGTTGTGGTATAATCTATGAGTCCAGAGTAAAAAGGGTTTAAGGCTTTGTCTTTGGAAAAGCGAACTAGCCAGTATATGCCAAGTTTGCTTGATTAGCAACAATGCATACTGGCTAACACATTGGCCTTGCCATGAGAAAGACCAAGATTCAAGTCATTTTGGCCATGTGACCATGGGCAAATCACCTAAGCTCTCTGCAGTCAAGACAACTCACTAAGAATTTTAAATAACAGATATGTTATTGACCTATGCTGGTGCAAGGAGTCTCTAAACTGGATAATAATAAACTCATTTATCAGGCTTAATACCGCTACTGCTACTAATGATGATGACGATGGTGACGCTAGTTGATGATAATGATTATGATGAAGATAACTAGTATTTTGTTGTTGTTTTTCATTGCATTCAGTCATCTCTGACTCCTTGCTACTCCATTTGGGGCCTCCTTGGCAAAGATAGTGGAGTAGATTGTCATTTCCTTCTCCAGCCCCTTGTATAGATGAGGAAACAGGTGAACAGGGTTAAGTGACTTGCCCAGGGTCACTCAGTAAATGTCTGAGGCTGGATTTGAACTCATGAAGATGAACCTTCCTGATTCCAAGCCCAGTGCTCTATCCACTGTGCTACCTAGCTGCCCCTAATTAGTATTTTAGAGCACTTTAAAGTTTGCAAAGCATTATAAGTAAATTTTCTAATATAATCCTCAAAATGATCCTATAAGGTATTCCTTATACATTTTACAGAAGATAAAGCCAAATCCCAGAGAGATTAAGTGATTTGTCCATAGTCACACCATTGGCAAGTGACAAAGACAGGATTCCCATTAAACCCTCTCTGGATTCCAAGTCCTGGGTTATCTTTCCACTAAACCATGTAACCTCCTTAAGGAAAAAATGTTTGACTTTCAACTTGCCTCAGAAATTTTTTTGCCTGAGGCAAAGGGAAGATAAAGAGGGATAGAGCTGTTTTAGAATGTGCTAGGGGAGGAGGGGAAATATACTGCAAGGCATTGTGGGAGGGAGAAAGAAGGTGCTGGCAGAAACTTAGGAAAAGTGACTGCCCTGTGGCAAGGCCCCCATTGCCTTGTCCTAGTTACATCCCTGATTTCAATCAAAAGTTTGCCTCCTTCTTACCTGTCTACATTCTATAAGGATTCTTTGGCTGTGATACAGCCAGTGCTTTATCTTAACACCAAAATAATAAAGTACAACAATGCTGCATAAGATTTTTCTCTTTACCTCTGGGAGGGTAATGGCAACATAAGCCTCTCTGCACACACTGGAAAAGTTGTTCTCTTTCATTTCCTGAGTTTGCACACAGAAAACTCCGAAGTCAAACAGTTACTACCACAATTAATTACATCATTAAAACACCAATTTTGAGTTCTTTGGGACTTGTGTGATATTGATGGAATGCTTGGCTTTTACCTGTTTTTCTATCAGCAAATCCAAAAGTCATCTTCCCTGTAGCCATCTCAAGCTTCAAACTGCTGCTTCTTTTCTTTGTTTCCCAGAATCCCCTCACCCCAATTCCTTGTGGAGTAAAGGCCAAAGGTTTTCCATCACCACAATCCTTCTGCTGCTCAAGTAACAATGGTCTTTTAGGAGGAATATTCAAAAACTAGATAATGTCCAAAGGGAAGTGACCAAGATGTCAAAGACAGGAAGGGAAAAGGAATAAGCATTTGTTAAGCACCTTGTCTATGTGCTAAGGGCTTTACAAATACTACCTCATTTGAGCCTCATAACCACTTCAAGATCATGCCATGGGGAGATCTGTTGAAGGAACTGAGGATGTTTAGCGTGGAGGAAACTTCGAACTAGTTATAACTGCACCTGATATAAATTCACTTGGGAAAAACACAAAGGATAGCTCTACCACAGGTATAGTTGTACCTGTACACCAGAAGATGGTGACACATTCCCCATTGTCTAGAGCTTGTTTCCAGGGGAGCCAGGAGTAAAAGCAGATCTGGGGAGCAGGATGGCTTCATTGAGTGCTACCAGAAAACTACATGACCAGATACAGAGGATTACTTACTCTCCATTACGTGTAGGTTCCCTAGGTCAAAGTCCCATTTGTCTTTCATTAGTTATGATCGAATAATTGCTGTCATTGAGTATTTGAAAGGCTGATCTAAGGAAAAGGGATTAGTCTGTTTCTTCTGAATCCCAGATGATAGAACTAGGAGAAATAATTGGAATTTGCAGAGAACCACTGAGGCTTGACATGAAGAAAAAAAGTTCTTACAGTAACAAAAAAAAAGCTTGCAACTACACAGGCTGTGTTGGTTGCTTCAGAGGATAATGGGTCCTTCCCCACTTTGTTACAGGGTGGACTAGATGGCCTCTGAAGTCTTATTCGACTCTGAGATTAGGAGACTCTGTGAGCATAGAAAGCAACAAATACTGTGGAATGAGGGGAAAGAAGAGCATGATCACAAGTGAAAAGATGAACAGTTCACAGTTTACAAAGGTTCTTCTAGCTCAAGAGTCCCTAGCTATGAGTCTGTGAATTTGATTTGTGGGTGTGGACATATGTAGTCTGCAGATCCTCTCTTAGAATAATGTTTTTCTATGCATAACATAAATATATAGGAAGACAATCATATTGAAATAGTTATCAATATATACTGATATTTATATAAATACTGATAATTTGAAATAATTATATATATATATATATATATATATATCCTGATAAGTATTTAAATATAACTGTTTAATTATACATACTGACAATTATTTCAATATAATAGTTTATATATACTGATAACTATCAATATAATTATTTTCAGTGGTGATCCTAATTGTGGGTATGTATACACACAGACATATTAAAAAATAGATCATTTGTTTTCTGCTATAATCCTTTGTACTTTATTTTATTCATTTAAAAACATTATTCCAAGAGACAATCCACAAGCTTTACAAGACTTCCAGAGGACCAATAACAGAAAAAGGTTTAAGAGCCTCTGGCCTGTTGGTTGATATTTTCCTATAAATGCTCTGGGTGACAGAAAGAGGAAGAGGAAGATGAAGGTCCTTTCTCTACCTCTCTTGACATTGCCTAGTTGCCACTGGAACACATGGACTTTCATTTGCTCTCCCTCTATGACCACCCTACCTTTTTTATCAGTCAAGCATCTTTATTCTTCTTGCAATCAAGTCTCCATAGCAATATACTATAGGCTATTTACAACCACCCTCCATTATATTTCTTAGTTGGCATGGTGATCCACAGTTATAACCTTTGGAGAATGCAGGATCCTTACTTTGCTGCCTGAATTACTAGGAGAATAAAGTTTTGTTTTAGTAGGGTTTTATATCTGGCATAAAATTTTTAAGTGCAGATGTATATTGAGTATCTTTGTTTCCTCTGCCCATCCCTCCCTTCTGACTGTCATAGAATCGACAAATATGTCCCAGGAAATCAGCAGCCACACATGTGGGTTCCGGTTTTCTCCTGTCCTGACACAATCCACTTGTCACTTTTAGCACTCCACAGTCCACATCCTGCTGAGGGTAAAACCCATCACTGCAAATCTAGATAGTTCTGTCATGTCTGTGCACAGCAGGCACATGGAGAAAGGGAGTGGAAACAAAGCAGGAGAGTGGGGGTTTTTAGCATCTTTCTAGGGCATGTCACACTGCCCATGCCAGTGTGGGGTTAGGTACTCTCACTGCCACTCCACAAAAGGGACCAAATTGAATTCTTTTTAAAGCACCTGGTGAAGCACTGGGTTGTTTAAATTGGTTTAAGTAGAATCATTCCTTCTTCTAGCACTTAGCCAATTGAAATTAGGCATAAAGTTGACCAGCCCAAATCACTTTTCAGCTTGCTTTTTTTTAATGCCTTCCTGAGTCCTATAAAGAAAAGGATATGATGCTGTTCTGTTATTTTACTCTGCTGAGTAAGGCCATATGCATTTATAATTTAAAACCACCAAAAAGGGATGAAATGGACAAGCATATTTGCCTCTGCCAGCAAGCAATAATGTTTGTTTTAGAACATCATATCTTATGAAACAAAATCCCTGCATCTAAAGTATTTAGAATGTCAGTGTTGCAAGGGACTGCAGAGGCCATTTGATCCAACTCACACATGAACAAAAATACTTATAACAAACCCCAAGGTAAATCATATAGGATCATAAATTTAGAGCTAAAATGGTTGAAAGCCCTAAGTCCAGCCTTATTCGGTATACTATGCTGCCTTCAGCAAGGGAAAGTTTTCAAGATCAAGTGAATAAAAAAGTATATGTCAGACACTGTGTTAGACATTGAGAATAGAGATACAAGCAGAAAAAAAGACAGTCCCCATCCCTTAAGTAACTAACATTCTAATAATGGTAACAGACAATACACAGACAAAAGCTGAAAAGAGGGGTGAGGAAGGGAGAAAATGATCCTGGCATGATAGAGAAAGTCTAAAGTGTTAGTACAGGAATGATAGAAATGAAGACATAGCTGACCTGGGCTTTTTCCTTAAATGAAGGTTCTGGGAGGAACTGGTCTTGAGGGCTGAAAGAACCTCAAGAATAAGAAGGCCAAAGGTTAAGTGAACTTCCACAATGAGAAGATTTCTCAGACACAATGGACAAAGTCTAGAGAGACAGGAGTGAAAGGAATGAGGAAAGGTTGTGATTTTTTTTCCCTAAGAATAAAACTTTAACTGCATTACCAAAATGCTTATAGACCATTGAGATAACAAGTGATAACTTATTTTGGGGGGAAAAAGGAACATTATGCCCATTGATGAGACTTTTCAACAAAAAATCCTCCATACCACCTACCCCCATACTGGATCTCCCTGGAATAAATGGCATAATTTTTTATATGGCAGAAAATTACTGGTTATCATTGGATGATTTTTTTCTCAATTCATTCTATCTGTACATGTTAGAGTATTGACTTGTTAGAGTAAAAAATAAAATCAATACTAAATGAGAAGAAAGAAAAAAATAAGCTAAGACATCCATTTGAAATAATACCTACCTGAGCCATTTTAATAAGTTCTTAATGTTGTTTGTTTGTTTTGTTATGGGTTTTTTTTTTTGCTTTTTGGAGGGGGGAGGGCAGGGCAATTGGGGTTAAGTGATTTGCCCAAGGTCACACAGCTAGTAAGTGTTAAGTGTCTGAGGCTGGATTTGAACTCAGGCCCTCCTGACTCCAGGGCTGGTGCTCTATTCACTGTGCCACCTAGTCACCCCAGTTCTTAATGTTGTAAAACAGTAAATAGATAAAAGAACTGATGAAAGTTTAGCCCATGTAAAACAATCAGAAAATGAGAATAAAAGTAATGAGAAATAGCCTCATCTAGACAATACATGTTCTCCTTATAAAACATATATGTCATACAAAGGAAACAACAGTTTATAATATAAATTGGTTTTTAAAATATTAAAGTGAAATATAATGGGAAAATATGAACAATACTGCATGATAAAGCAAGGAAAAATGTAAAGAGGAAAAGGAGTTTATGAAAAAAAAAACTGGGCAAAGGGTCCAGTTAAGCAAGATCATCCTGAAAGCATTTAAGAATAAAAAAGGAAGATGTAGCAAAGTGGAAAACTTGAATTCAAATACAGCCTCAGACATTTACTAGTTGTGTGACCCCCAGGCAAGTCACTTAACACCACCACTTTACCACTCCCAAAAAAGAAAAGTATAAAACATAGAGGGCAAAAGATGAAAAAGTGGAAAAGATTTCAAAATAATTTTCCAACAAATTATTCCTTCAATCTTAATGCAGCCACCACATTTGGACAGTGCTAACTATGTTGAATAAGGAATTGGGGGAAAAATTAATAATATTAATAGCAATAATAATAACTAGCATTTATATATTGCCACAAAGTTTGCAATGTTATTTCATTTTATCTTTATGAGAACCATGTGAAGCAGTTGATATTATTATTCCTATTTTACATATAAGGAAAAAGAGACTGAAAAGATTTGTCCAGGATCACACAGTTCACTTATTTGAGGCAAAAATTAAACTCAGATCTTACTGAGCCCAAGTCCAGCACTAAATTCACTACTACATCTAGCATGAGGAAAACAAAGATGGAAGGAGGAGGTACAGAAGAGGTCTACATTATAAAAATCATATAATTTTGAGAGGATTGATGGAATGATGCTAAGGATATTTGAAAAAGGGAAGGACATAAAAGGCTTAGGAAAATACCATGGCTTGGTAATTGGAAAAAATATTGACCAGGAAATTTTTTTAAAATTAAAATACAGTTAGTACAAATGAAAATGAAAAAAGTATAATGTCATTATATCTGAGAAGTGTGAGTAACCCCAACAGAACTTGTCCACCATCTTCAGTGAAATGCCTTGCTCCTAATACAGGAAAAAAGACCTTAGTAGAGAAGTTCTTCAATGCAGTCCTTTTATCCTATATCCAATCCATAACAAAATCATAGGCAAAAGATTTCACTATCCCTAACTTTCCTTTCATTTGCTATTATTACAGATAGAAACATTTGACTCTATCCCACATCTATTCCATATCAAAATCATAGGAGAGAAGGGAAATTATTTCAGTAACTCTAGCTTTCCTTTCATGTGCTGTTCTTATAAAAATTAACTCTCAACTCAAAGGTTCCCCCTAAGTAAATCTGCTGATTGATAACTCAGCTATTGGTCCTGGAAAGCCCAGGTATCCACAAGCAATCGGCATCATGCATATTCTCCAGGACTCACTGACCTCCCATGTAACACACACACATATACACACATACACATGTGAATATAAATAATAGACTCATAGACCTATCACCACAAAATTTTTTATGAGAATAATCTGTACAAATGTCATGGGCATCCTTGATGAAAGTTGCAAGGGGAACCAATAAATGGTTTTTTTCAGGCACACATAAATGATATTCCACAGTAATTCCACATCATAACTAATGTGCATTTTCCTGAAAGGTACAAAAAATATAAGACCTCAGTTTATTTACTGCTATTTGAATTTTTTTTTTACTCAATTGAGCAAAATGACATCTTAAAGGTTCTCCTCCAATGAGGAATACTTTGAGATTATGCAAAATTCTTCAAAAAGTATAAAAACAGAAATAACTTTGTTCAATGGCCTTCAGTTGATTGATATCAACAGAAGTGTAATGACATAAGTATGATGTCTATAAATGTTTTTCCCCTATCATAGAGGCTCCCTAATGAAAAGTCTAAATACAAGTGGAATTCCCTATGAATTATGAAATACACTCCTGTTTTCAGATGACACTGTAGTGATTGCATTAGGCCCTAAAACGTTTAAGAGTTTACAAAATGAAGTTCATAATTACTCAAAAGATTTCAGCCTGTCTATACATGCAGGTAAAACAACTCATAGAGATGGTCCATCAGTACATGTTTCTTAGATAGACATCGTGCATGGACAATGACATCGACCCAGAAATGAACAAAAAGAAAAGAGCACAATGAATTGCCTAGGGAAATTATGCAGCTATTTTAATAACTTCACATTTTCTCCTTAAACCAAAAGCTATCTTTGGTTTTTTTTTTTTTTTTGCTTTTTGCATGGGGGAGGGCAGGGCAATTGGGGTTAAGTGACTTGCCCAAGATCACATGGCTAGTAAGTATTAAGTGTCTGAGTTCGGATTTGAACTCAGGTCCTCCTGACTCCAGGGCTGGTACTCTATTCACTGTGCCACCTAGCCACCCCAAAACCTATCTTTTTAACACTGATATTCTTCCAATGATTCTTTATGAAAATGTGTCATATGCTATCAGTCTATGAATTAAGAATTAAAGCTGAGAACTGCCAAAGAGCAATGGAGATGCAGGAAATGTATATTCATATGCTATTATACATGACCAATTAAGAGTTAGTCAAGAAAAGTGATAAAAACAGATGTCAACAGAAAAATATATGATTGGAAAAGAAGATGGCAAGAACAAAGAGGGTCAACTGGTGTACCACATAATTTCAAAATATCTGGGATTTCCCCCACCCAAGAGTGCACCATCAGTCCCCTATGGAGAATTTATGGGAGAATATGGACTAGATTCACACAAGATGAGAGGACACAAGTCTAAATTGTGAGCCGTGTTTTTAAAGAGAATACCCACATCTATGAGATCATAGATATTCTCAAAATATCTGTTTACTGACCATATCCCAGGGTCACTAACGAAATGTAGCTCATCTACTAATCAGTTTGGATTCCCCCTCCCCACCTCAGGAACTAGTTTACTTTGAGTAGTCTTTTTAAAGCTTGGAAAATTCATTTATTGGTTGAAAGTGAACATATACAAAGCATTATTCCTTTCCCTTAGGATGTACAGAAGCCCTGAGGTTCAAAATCTGCAGATGGGTTTGCTCAAACATACCCATTTAAGCAGTACTAATACAGAAACTTTGGGCTAATATTTGGCAATACACTCCAGTTTTCAAAAATTAAAACACTTTTATGGTGTGATTTAAAAAAAATAAACTCAGGTTGAGGAGCTGCATGGAAAATTTTAAACCCAATCCACTTTTTTTTGTATGCCCGGTGTTTAGAGTAATATTTGGCACTTCATAAATACTTAAATGTTGGGGTATTTTCCATTCAGTGTTCATTTTCATTTTAATGTAAGGTCATTATTGGTTACTTGTATTTGTGGTGGTGGTTGTTCAGTCATGTCTAAGTCTTTGTTCCTGAGTCATCTCCAGTCATCCTGGTGAATATCTGGTCACTGGATCCAGATGGCTCTGGAGGAGAAAGTGAGGCTGGGGACCTTGCTCAGCCCTCCCTCACTCAAATCAAAGTCAACTGCAAGTCATGTCATCATTTCCCTGATGCCATAGTCCTCTTCAAAAACAAAGGACAAACATGACAACAATTCTTTGTGACCACATTTGGGGTTTTCTTGGCAAACCTATTGGAGTGATTTACCATTTCCTTCTCTAGCTAATTTTTGTAGATGAGGAAACTGTGGCAAATGGGGTTAAATGACTTGTTTGGAGTCCCACAGTTAGTATCTGAGGCCAGATTTGGACTCAGCAAGAGAAGTCTTCATGACTCCAGACTGGGCACTCTAACCATTAGACCACCTAGCTACCCAAGCTTATTTGTATATTACCTTGAAAGGCTAGAATACCTAGAGTAATGGGAAATTTTCATATAGGTTCATATACCCTGAGGTAGGAGTTGGAAGGCCATACAAAGATGAATTTGCAGACTGCTACCAAAGGAACTTCCAGAAGCTACCAATGAAGGGATAAGAAATAGAATATAAGCTTGGGATATAATTGCCCTGAGATCTTGGCTCTTATTTACCATCCTCTAAAACACCATCCTTGAGAAAAAGGTCAGTTCCCACTTGGCCTTCATTATAGTACCCACACAGAAGAAAATAACACTTATCTGCCAGGAAGCCTGGTGGCAAAGGGCAAGAAATGTGTGCAGAGACTCAGATCAGCTGTCCATAAACTCTAGAGCTGGAAGAGTGGCCTCAGAGATTATTCATAAGGAGTTCTTAACCTTTAGCCCAGAGGGCTCTTCTCAGAATGATATTGTAAAATGCATAAAATAAAACATACAGGATTATAAAGAAAGCCAATTATGTTGAAATAGAATTACCAAAATACTTTTAAAAATAAGATTATGATGCCAGGTTTGGACCCCTGATATCTAGTACAACTCTTTCATTTTACAAAGGAGGAAATTGAGACCCCAAAAGAATAAATGATTTGCTCAAGTATGCCTAAGTAATTTTAGAGTAGGGATTTAAATCCATGTGTCCTGACTCCAAATGTATTATTCTTTATCCTATACAAAGTCAATATAAAAACCTTGAACTGTAACACAGCCCTTAGATTCCCAGAGGAATATGTGACCCAGGAAACAAGGTTTCATGAGCTACAAAAATTCCTAACAATCAGCAAGATGCTAAAAGAAATAGTGCCTCTGGTTAGGATGTGAGATTGGTGAAAGAAGTGACTTGTACTGAAATAATTGAAAGCTTTATGATTAAATTTGAAAAATTGGGAAAATAGCCAAGTGATGCCAATAAAAATGGGAAAGCTATGCACTTGGAGTATCAACATAAAAATAACCACAAGGGCATGAGATTTGCATGCATGTAAATATATGCAATCACATGCATATATTTACACATATATATACACATATATGCATAATGAATATATACACATGCATAGGTGGCACATTAGCCAAAGTGCCCAGCCTAGAGTCAGAAGGACTCCTCTTGCTGAATTCAAATCTAGCCTCTGACATTTACTAGCTGCTTGACCCTGGGCAAGTCACTTAACCCTGTTTGCCTCAGTTTCCTCATCTGTAAAATGAGGTGGAGAAGGAATGACAAACTACTATAGAATCTTTGCCAAGCAAAACCCAAATAGGGTCATGAAAGAGTCAGAAACAATTAAAAATGACTAAACAACATATCTCTCATATATATATATGTATATATATACATATATACATGCATATAGTTAAAGCTTAAAAAATGTATCCTCATGCAAATGGATTAGGTGCAGTCCTTTCTGGAATATAAATTAATTTATTTTCCTCACAAAGTCCTTTTAAAATCTAATATTCAAGAAAAAAAACTATATCTAGAATATTAGATCATCAATTCCAAACAAGCCCTTTTCTGTGTTGAAGTCCAAACTCATAGATATATGCCAATTAACATAGGTATTATAGTAGCCACTTGCCATGGACTTGATGTTTTGTAGTCTCTAAGCCTTGGGTTCAAAATTGTTAGTAATAGGGAGGGTAGACATAGAAGAAGAAAGGTCCTGTGAGGTTGGAAAGACAAATCTGTACAATCACAAGGAAAAATAGGTAAGATGAACCAGATCTTTCAGATCTCAGAATAAAGATACACTCTACCAAATGTCAATAATTTCATGATATCTTGATGTTAGGTGATACAACATTACAGGGGAGGGTTGAACATATGAAGAGTGCTACAAATAGGTGTGGTTTAGCAGTTATGTCAAGGTTTACTTTCCTGACTTTCCTGATCTCCTTCAAGTCCTAGCTAACATCCCACTTTCTACAGAAAGACTTTCCCAACCCTCTTTAACTCTAATGCCAACCCTCTATTATTTCCGGTTTATCTGCTATATACCTTCTTTGTACATAGTTGACAGCACATTGTCTCCCCTGTCCTCCACTGTCAGTTCCTCAAGAGGAGGGCTTGTCTTCTGCCTTTCCTTGTGTCCCCATCACTTAAGCACATTGCCTGGCACATAAATATCTGTGGACTGACTAATAATGCCATTGCAGAACAACAAAAGTAACAACCATACATGAGGCATTCCTATAATAGTAAAGAGTTATAATAGAACATATAAAAACAATATTTGAATCCGAGGGCCTGGGTTCAATTCTGACTCTGCTATTTACTGGTTGTATGGTTTTAGGCAAGGTACTTATATCTTCCTTGTCCCCGAGTTTCCTCATCTTTAAAATGAGGATTTGAGATTCCATGATCGTTAGGACCCATTACAGCTTCAAATCTGAATCCTATGATATTACTCTGCTTCTGTCACATGAACTGCATAGTATCCAAGGAGCAAATCATCTTGGAAATTGTGAAATTTGAACAAGAGGCCCTACAGTAGAAGTCATGAGAAAGTAGGATGTAATGCTAGCTGTGTGTGACCTTGGGGAACTCACCTCAACCTCTGGTCCTCACCTGCCTTATCTGACAATTGAAGTGGCTGAGCTAGATCATCTTTAAGTCTTCGTCCGACTAGAAAAGTAGGAGTTTGAGAATTTCACCTTAAAGTCAAACTTCAGGTAAACAGCAATGTAATGGTAGGAAATCAGGGGAAAAAAGAGTTTCCAAAGACCTCTATCTACCTCTTCCTTCCTCTATACTTCCCTGATTCAGTGTGAGCACCAAAGAGTTTAATTTATGTAAAATACTGCTTAAAATTATTAAGATTAAATCTATTTGAGATCAATTATACTTTTTTCTTTTAGCATCATCCACTTCTCTAAAAATGGCTAAGAAAAATCAGGTCATGCCCAACTAAACTGGGAACATCTAGGTTTTTTTTACTCTTTGGGATTTCAGGTCAAGTGCATAAAAAGCCCACCTAATGATATGGCCTCTTATTCCTTGATAGAATTTGTGTTTAATTGGGGGTAGAAGGAGGAGGGAGAAGGAGGGAGTGTAAGGATCCAGAAAGCTAATGAATGAAGTCCACAGTTGGACAGCTAGGTGGCTCAGGAGATAGAGTATTGAGCCTAGAGTCAGGAAGAATCATTATCCTGAGTTCAAATATGTCCTCAGACACTTAGTAGCTGTGTGATTCTGGGCAGGTCACTTAACCCTGTTTGCTTCTGGTTCCTCATGTGATCCCTTTTGGGGTCTTCCTGACAAAGATATTGGTTTGCCATTTCCTTCTCTAGCTTGTTTTACACAGTTGTTTGATTAGGCTAATATAAAACATGTACTGACTCAATCGAAGGCCAGAAATAGGCAGCTCAATGTAGCCTTCACACAATCATGTCCCCTTGAAATACTGGGGATTCCAGATGAGGCCTCATCCAATTTGATAAACAGGAGAGGGAGGGAGAAGAGGGAAGGAAGAAAACAAAGGAAGAGAATAAGCTACAGAGGAAGGGTGAAAGTCCTCCAGATGAAAAGAACACCATTGATTTACAGCAGAGACTGAATTTCAACCCTTATTTAGTCCTTTTTCACCAGGTTTTGTCTGAAAATAGCCCCAGTTGAAGAGTTTCTAAATCTGAACCTCCCTCCAGGGACCTGTTATTTCTACTCTGAAGTGTTTGTAACTCTGAATAGTCTTGTTATCTTTCTAGGTGTGGGTTCACAATCCTTAGACTGGTTGCTTGCTGATTCCTTAACTTAATCTGTTTCTACTGCATTTCCCTCTCATTACCAGGAGGGTAACCGTAGGTGCCTTCATCTGCCAGGTACAAAACATAAAAAGAGAAAACATCCTTCTGAATCTACCGCTGCAGTCATACAGAAACACGAGTAAAAGGTCAAGCCTTTTTCTATGACCAAACAACCTATGAGGATGGCTATATGGAGTTTGATGTGTGTTTGAATATGTGGCCTTGTTGCTTCTTGTCCTTTCTCTTCTGATGGTTCAGGGACACAGAATATTGTATACTCAGATATTTAACATTGAGTAGCTTCATTGTTCTGCTCCACAAAGCCAAGCCTGATTAAAGGGGTCAGCCCTAATGGACTCTGAAGCAAATAACTTCCTCAGAGGGAAGACTTCCCTTGATTTCCCCTTTATCTAGTGATCCCTCCCAGTTCCAGCATCCTTCTGAGGATTTTTGTCCCCTCAAATGAAATCCCAACAATCTTCAAGTTGTTTTGATCACTTCAGGAAATAATTATTAGTATCATCATTATAAATCCAATTCAATTCAACACACATTTGATGACTATGAATTATTGCACCCAAGATATGCATAACAAACCAAGAACCCAATCTCTCTGTTGGAGGTGAAGAGTAGGGAATGCCCCATGGCTATAGGGAAATTAACTTGGGACAAGAACATGAGACTGAAGATAATTCAGGGTCCAGGGGTAAAGAGAGGTGCTCACCCTACACAGCAACTCAGTAGATTATTCTGTTAACTAACTATACTTGCTAAGTAAGAGCTAAATTCTGCCTTTTCTCCTGTGCAAAAGGATTTCAAGTGCTGTCAATGCCCTCTAAACTTGGAAGCCTTTAAATTTTGTGCCTCAATTTCCCCACCCTAGTTATGACTCTAATTGTGTTTAAGTCTCTGCTTGACCTTGAGGACACAAAACATAAGAAAAATGGCTCCTGTCCTCAAGAGCTTAAGTTCTCATAAGAATGCCATTACCAATGGCAATGTCCTTTCTGATGATGACCTGATGAAAGAATCAATTGAATTTTTTTTTCATTGTTGGATGAACAAACTGTGGCATATGAATGTAATGGAAATATCATTGGGCACTAAGATATGGGAATTATCAGGAATTCAGAGACACACGGGAAGATTTATATCAGTGAATGTAGGGAAATAGGTAGATCCAGAAGAACAACATATAAAAACTATAAAAATGTGAATGAAAAGGTCACTACAAATAAGGTAAACTATGAGTAATCAAAACCCATTAATGGGCAAAGTAAAGATGGTGGAGTGATAGCCAGCATACACCTCCTCCACAGCAACAGAAAATGTGACAAAATGAATTCTAATAGTGAAAGCCAAGAAAAAGTCACAGTGAGACATTTTTCCATCCCAGAGCAGCTTACAAAGACAGAGGGATCTGCAGACATTGGGATTGGGACTGACCAGGAACATGGGAAATAAGCAGAAGTGGAAAAGGGTAATGGAGGCAGCAACAGTGGTGAGAAGCCCAGCACACCTACGGATGGCAAGGGACTAGCACTGGGCACAGGAACAGCTATCATTTGGCAGTTCTGTCACTTATTACCCAAGTCCAGATCATAATTCATGGGCAGAAAGGAAAGGTAGTAGTCATGAGAAAGCAGGCACTCTACCTATCTAAGTGTCAAGGAACAAATTCCAAAAATATAGCTAGCTGTGTGTTCAAGAGCAGAGGGGGGACTCAGTCCTAACCTTTATCTACACATAAGCCTGCAGTGCATAAACCAGGGCAGGAAATCAAACCAAGAGGGAGACAATAGTTCAGTTGCCCTGAACCTGCAGAATCTTCCGACAAGCTAAATTTTACTGAGTCCAGTGACAGTCTGTGGAAACTCAACCATACAGAAGTCAACAGACACAAGTCAGGAATTTGTAGGACATTGACCAAAAAGTTAGTGAATAGACCTCTCCCCAAATCACACCACTTTGGAAGCACAAAATTTACAGGCCCCTAGACTGAGCTGTTAAAGCAGCACAAGGATATAAAATACAGAAGCTCAGGCCAGATATTCCTCCCAGTGGTAAACAGAGTGCTACACAACATAAAATCCAAAGTCAAGGAATTGGCTTGAGAAATGAGTAAACAAAAAAAGAACCTAAGCATAAAAAACTACTATGGTTTCTGGGAAGCTCGAGATATACAAACAATGGTAGTGTGACCTTGGCCAAGTCACTTAACCCCAATTGCCTTCCAAAAAGCAAAAAAAAAAAAAAAAAGATATACAAACAATGAAAAAGACAATTACTTGAAAGCATCTACAAGTGAAGCCTCACCCGTATGTACAAAAATATTTATAGCAGCTCTTTTTGTGGTGGTAAAGAATTGGAAATTAAGGGAGTTGCCCATCAATTGGGGAATGGCTAAACAAGTTGTGGGATATGAATGTAATGGAATACTATTGTGCTATAAGAAATGAGGAGCAGATGGACTTCATATTTACCTGGAGAGGCTTATAGAAACTGATGCTGAGTGAGAGCAGAACCAGGTGTATTTTTTGTACACAATTACAGACACAACGTATGTGTGCCAATCAACTTTGATAGGCTGGACTCTTCTCAGCAATGCAGGGTTATAAGACAACTCCAAAAGACTTATGATGGAGAGAGATGTGTACATTCAGATAAAGAACTAGAAAGAAGAGAGTTTGAATGCAAATTGAAGCAAACTACCTGCTCTCTTTTTTGTCTTGTTTGATTTTGTTTCCTCTTTCCCATTGTTCAGTTCATCTATTACAATCCTTCTTTCTAATCTGATTAATGTCCAATGTGAAAGTATTTGCAGATTCTATACTTGATTGCATGGCGCCATGGGGGGGAGGGGGGAGGAAGGAGAGGGAGGGAAAGAAAATATGAAACTCAAGGGATTGTGGAACTGAATCTTATAAACTAAAAGTAAACAAACAAATTAATAAAGACACCAAAAAAAGTGAAGCCTCAAAGAAAAAAATGCAGCTGAGACACAAGCCCAACAAGAATTCTTAGAAAACTTTAAAAAGTTATTTTTTTAAGTCAAATATGAGATAAATTGTAAAAATAAATTTGAACTATACAAGAAAATTATGAAAAAAGAATTAACAGCTTGGCAAAAAGAGATACAAAAAATGCCAAAGAAAATAACTGTAAATATTATAATTAATCAAATGGGAACCAAAAGAAAAAAGCCCAAACATTAATGATCCTAAAGAACAGAGCATGAAACATGCCTTCTCCTTCTTCATGTAGAGTCAGGGAATAACTATAAGAGCAGAACGCTTTTATATTTTCAGCCAAAGTCACTGTAGCAGTTGTTTTTCTTTACTACAAGGAAATATACAATTTAGGGGACCTGAATCAGAGAGGCAAATGGAAACTTCCAGATCCAACTGATTTAAAAAATAAGTTATCTATAAAAGAGCTTGAAGTCAAGGAAATGAATTTTTCACAGATTACTACTTTTAAAATGGTTAAAATTAAAAGTTTTGGCTCATAATAGGGATCTAAAAAGCTGAAAAATCCTTTAATGCACAATAGTTTATTTCTTGAAGATGTCAGATGAGCCAGGTATCCTTCACTGGCACCTGAATGAAGGAGAATGTTCTTAACCATGCCCATGAGCAAATTGAAAGATATTTCAACAATTCCTGAAAAAGGACAAGTCTGGAGAAATATGACCATGATACATTTTGCCAACATCATTAAAAATGGCACAAAACAACCTCAGAAACTCTAGTAAACATTGCTTTACATTGTTTAGGTGATTTTTAAAAAAACATGTCTTGTTTCTGTATTAACTTTCCCATTGTTGAAGCAGAAATGTGCTCACTGTCAAACAGTTGACAAGACAGATGCCTCTGACCTAGGAAAAATTAGCTGTTGACTCCATGGTGATGTATTACTTTGTCAATCAAATTGAGTTTCCCTAACCAGATCAGTAAATAGTTTTATTTAGACTTTCCAACCATTTTTCACCCAGAAGCTGTAAACCATTATGCCTGACATAAAGCTGACTGATCCAAACAAGATAGATGTCTGTCATCTATATACAAAAAGGATTTTCTAGCAATTTCCTTTGAATTGTTGGATGTGTCTCAGTGGATAAGACTAAAGAAACATATATTTGGGTAACAATATATTTCTAGCTTATGTAGAGAAAGCATATAGGACCCAAAAGATTCACAAGCTGAGTCATAGCCAGTTTTTATTCAATTCAACAAATTCAAATGCTTATTATAGGCAAAGCATCATTGTAGGCACTAAGGATACTAAGAAAAAAATCATCCCTTCACTCAGTGAGCTTACATGCTGCAACTAAAGAGATATGGAAGCATTGGGGTGGCTAAGTGGTACAGTGAATAGAGCAGCAGCCCTGGTGTCAGGAGGACCTGAGTTCAAATCCGGCCCCAGACACTTAACACAAAAACTAGCCATGTGACCTTGGGCAAGTCACTTAACCCCAATTGCCCTCCAAAAAAAGGAATATGGAAACACTATAAGAATGAAAAATAATTTCCAAATAGCAAACTCAGATATCTAAAAGGACATGAAGGAACATTAATTGGGAGGTATTGTTATCCTTGTTAAATAATATGGTTTTGTTCTAGAAGCTTTGCTTTTGTCATGTTCACCTAAATCTTTGATGCAGACTGATCATACATTCAGGCACTCACAAATCTAGCCCACTCCTGGATTAGCCCAATTAGTGATTTTATTTCTGCTGCTACTGACACTGGTGATTACTGATCTTAAACTGGAGTTGGCTGTAGCTGAGAGTCAAAAGGATTAGAATGGTAAAGCTGACAGAGTACCAGAAGGGCAGAATTTGGTTGGTGGTGGGAAGGCTTTGGACAAGATCAATTGACAGGTAGTGGGAGTTGGAGGTGTAGGAGTGTGAAGCTCTTGATGTAGACATTGAATAGAAAAATGGGAGAATCAAAGTTTAAGGTCACATCTAGAGGTTTTGACAAGCTAAATTCCTAGACTGGAAAAAGAAATCGGGACTAGTAATGATGACAATCTATACCATTTGGTAGAGAGAAACAGGAATATTCATGCCAAGATGGTGTTAGCACAATAGCAAAGGCAGTGCAGTAGAACTACAGTGGGAAGAATGAAGTAGGCATTTCACATATGCTCTGATATTCCTATTCAGGGCTATGTGTAGCAAGGATATTTATTCAAGGAGAGATCCTTACTGGTACTTTTGAGCTGAGGCCTCACCTGCTAGAAGTGCTATATAAAATAATGTGAGGTTAGTATGGGGAAAATCAAGTAGAGTGACAAAGAAGTAGGACTGTACTGGTTCAGGACCCCTATATATTTTCCTTCTCATGTGTATATGTTCATCCTGCTAACATGAAGCTTATTATTAAGAAGCATTCACCAAGGGTCCATAATTAGATTTACTATGGCTATAGATTTGAACCCACTTTAAGTCTTCTCTTGGTCCCCAGCATGTTAGAGGTCCTACTCTAGTCAAAGCCCAGACACTGAAAGCCATAAGACCTTAATGGGCTGTTTGGGACACTTCCAGAATATGCAAGAAGTAGAGAATGTCATTTGATAATTGGTTGAGATGAAAAGGACCTTAGGGGTCAATAAGTACAACTCCCACCCCATTTTTCAGATGAGGAAACTGAGGCTGAGAAAGATTATGTGACTTGCTTAGGATCACACAGATAGTAAATGACAGAGGTGGTATTTGAACCCAGGTCTTCCTGTATTCAAGGACATCACTCCATCTACTATACCATTCTATCTCTCAACAAGGTGGTGGTGGTGGTGACAAGATAAAAGATGCCTTCCTTATTGAAGATCATAAGATTTTGAACTTAGAAATGAAAGTTATCTTGTATGTCACCTCATCCAACTGCTTTATTTTATAGATGAGAAATGAAGTTCAGAGGGCAAGTGACGTGCCCAAGGTTAGATAAGTAATATGTGGCAAAGATAGGATTCAAATGCAGGTCTTCTGGCTGTAAATTCAACTTTTTTATGGTGGTGGTTTTTTTTTTAATTTTATGCTAAATATTTTTGTTGTTCAGTTTTTTTTCCCAAAATTTTATTTTAGACTCAAACACCAGAAAACAAATAGAGAATAGAGAAAAGGAACAAAACCGTATCATAAACTTAAATGTTGGTACTTAAATACAAAGTTAGAAAGAAATAAAAGCATATCATGTGCATAGCAGAACATAAGAGAGGATTCAAAATATGTAACAATAAATTTTCATTTCAAGAAAACCCATATGATAAATAATACTCGTTGTGTTGAGAATTGTCCATCTTTGACTCCTTGTGAGTTTTCTTTTGTTCTCCGCTGTGCATGGTTGTTGGGGTTTTTTTAAAAAAAACAATTGGAATTTAGTGACTTGTCCAGGGTCACACAGCTAAGTAAGTATCTGAAGCTAAACTTGAACTCAGTTCCTCCTGACTCCAGGGCCAGTGCTCTGCCCACTGCACCCACCTCACTGCCCCTTTTTTATATTGTAAAAGCTTTACATATAAGAAAAACCCTCATTAGTTTCATTATATGTTTTAAAACAATGAATTTCCAAAGATGATGATGATGATAGTTAGCATTTACATAGCACCAACTGTATGCAAGGCCCTGTGCTAAGCACCTTACAAATATTATCTCAGTTTAACCTCACAACAACCTTGTGAGGTAGGAATTGTTATTATTCCCATTTTACTGGGGGAAGCTGAGGCAGAGATTAAATGACTTGCCCTGGGTCACATAACCAATAAGTTTCTGAGGTCAGATTTGAAAACAGTGTTTCTGACTCTTAGCATAGCATTCTGTTCATTGTGTCTCACACACACACACACACACACACACCCCTCTGTCAGAATCCCCTTTTTCCAATCCTCATCCCATATTTAAAGAAAAAGAAAAAACAAGAGCTTTGTAACAAATATTCATAGCCAAGCAAAATAAGTTCCCATATCACCATGTCTGAAAACAGATTTATATATTTTCCTGAGTCCATCATGCCTCTGTCAGGGGGTGGATAGTATCCTCTGGAATTGTGATTGATCATTGCATTGATCAAAGTTCTAAAGTCTTTCAAAGGTGTTTGTCTTTGCAATACTGTTGTTGTATTAATCCTACTTCTGCTTATAACATTCCTTTTTGTCATTTCTCATCAACTATTTGTGCCTAACCTGTGGTAGAGCCTCCCAAGCTTGTATTGGTCTGTTCAGCCATAGTCAGACACATTATACCTTGACTCCAACATAGTGATATCATTTAGGTCTTACTCAAGAACAAAGGATGACAACTAACCAACAGTCCAACAATATATTCTCCATTACATTCAGATACCATATTTTATTCAGCTATTCCTCACTTGATGGCTTACTACTTTAGTTTTATTCTAATAAAAATTTACTAAAGTATTTTTATATATTATTTCTTTTTCTTATGTCTTTAATAGACCCATTATGGTATTAGTGGATCAATGGATATGCACAGTTCAGTGACTTTAAGGGTATAATTTATATATATTTATATTTATATATATATACTTTGAGGGTATAGTTCCAAATTTTTTCCAGCATGGTCCAAGATTCTTTCCATAACCATCAGTTGGAGTATATTAAGGGCCTACAAAATGTCTTCTCCCCTGATGTGGAGAAGCTAAGAACTCAGAAAGAATATTTGGAGACAGAGGAAAGTGGAGAATTGGACAAGAAAGGACAATGTTAAATATCAGGGTAGAGACCAATATTGCTTTGGTCCTTCTGATAAGCTATGCCTCACACATATACCCCCACCCCAAACTAGGGACACTCTCTCCTTTCATGCAAGATCCCTGGAGATAGTGTACTCAAATTTAAATAGTTTGAATAATTAATGGGGTCATGTACCAAGATGCCTAAGGGGAGTAAGACTGTGGGCAAACTCACCCAGCCTGTTGGTTGCTTTCCCCACCTCACGTCTTTCTCCATTCTCTACTCAGCTATCAAAGAGATCAACCTAGAGTACAGATCTGACCATGTCACCTCACTAGCCATTAAACCCCAGTAACTCCTTATCACCTCTAGGATAAAATACAGAGTCTTCTGTTTGACTTTTAAAACCCTTCAAAATCTGACCCCTTCCTACTCTTCTAAGTCTTCATACATGTTACTGCCTCTTCACCCTACGTGCTCTGTGACAATGACCTCCTTGCTGTTCTTCATATGAGACATTTTCATTGGCTGTCCCTCAATGCCTGGAACTCTCTCCATCTTCATCTTTGGCTCCTTGCATCCTTAGATTCCTTAAAGTCTCTGCTATAGTCCCATCTGTGGCAAGAAACCTCCCCAGACCACCACCCCTCTTAGTATTAGTGCCTTCCCTCTGTTCAGTATCTCTAATTTATTGTTAAAATAATTTATATTATTTGCAGGTTGTTTTCCCTGTTACACTTTGAACTCCTTGAGAGCAGACACTGGTGGTTTTTTTTCCTTCTCTTTATAGTCTTAAGAACTCAGCACAGTGCCTGGTACAAAGTAGGTACTTAATAAATGCTTGTTGACAAGGAAGGAAGGAAGGAAGGAAGGAAGGAAGGAAGGAAGGAAGGAAGGAAGGAAGGAAGGAAGGAAGGAAGGAAGGAAGGAAGGAAGGAAGGAAGGAAGGAAGGAAGGAAGGAAGGGAGGGAGGAAGGGAGGGAGGGAGGAAGGAAGGAAGGAAGGAAGGAAGGGAGGGAGGGAGGAAAAAATGCAAGGAAGGAAGGAATGCAAGAAAGGAATGGAAGATATAATGAATGGAAATAAAAATTGCAGAGAAACTCCTAATCTTATATGTCAGGGGGAATTTCCTTACTAGCAGGTTTCTATGCTCCTGAAATAACTGGTTTAGTCAAGGAATAAAGCACCATAATATTACCAAAACAGTATACTTAAGTTAAAACCAAAGTGTTTATTACAGCTCTTCACTTCATTATACTTTGTTTACCCACAGCTTTAATATTATCTCAAAGGAAGTTTAATAATACTGTGTTTTAAGAATATTCTGAAATAACTTCTTTTCAGTCTCTAAATGCCAGGAGTCTGCAGTAATCACAGGTCTTTAGTGGTATTATTCACCTGTTCAGCTGTTTATCTTCCTTAAATATCTTTGCACAGATAATTAGCTTCTGATAAAACCACTGAATTTTGGCATGTGTTTATAAAATCTATGATTTTAAGCTAAATACATAAAACCAAAAGCCTCAACAGTCGCAAAACACCATAGGAAGAAGAGTTTCCAGATATTAAGTGATTCATTATAATGACCAAGGTCCTTTACAAAAGTATGAAAAGAAATGTGTCCTACCTACCTCCTCCCTTCCCCACCCCCCCCATGCTGTTTTGTCAACAAGGCTACACATGACATGTTGTCAACATTTTATATGTCACAAATTCAACTTTCAGCATATTTAGGCACCACTTGACAGAAGTGAATCTTTATTCAAATGGATATACTGCTATGAGGTTCTGTGAATGATCTTTGACCCATGATCTGACTTAGAAGGGCTTTTTCACAGGTTTAAGATAAAGACCCAAATTTTTCAGACTTATAAAAAAATCTAATACTGAAACAGATAAACATATCATTAAATAATAGAGTAGGTGGTCAAAGAGCAAGTTTTAAAGAAAATAAACACCTAGGTAGAATTTGTTGCCTTCCTCACTAATCTTATCTATTGTCAGCCAAACAACCTGTCCACATTCCCTGGCCTGAGTAGAGGACCTTTTTAGGCATAGTGGATTAGTGGATTAGAAGAGATATGAGGTCTAGTTCTCACTTTCCTAATAACTGGTTATATACCCTTAAACTCCCTAAGTTTCCTTTTCTTTATCTATGAAACAAAGATAAAAATTAAATTTAATATTGGTGGTTGACAAATAGAGCTTTAAGAATATTTATTTTAGCCAAAAGAATCAACTGAGTCTGTATATGAATGCTGACTCATCTCATTAATATGCCAACACCTCTGACTGTAAATTTTAAAAAAATGAATATCTAATTTTTCATATTGAAGAGTGAAGAACTCTGATGTTCCCATTCCTCTCATATTGTTTGTTCCCCAGTTGCTCAAAGCACATCCCCCCATTGGAGTCACTCACCAAGATCACTTGTCCTTATACAATGTTATCATCAGGAAACTCTCCAATCCACATATTGCTATTGATCTGTTTCTTTCTTCCAATCTTCATCTCTATTATCCAGTGACTTACACCCTTAAGGGTCAGACTCTTCCCAAAACTGTTGTTCAGTTGTGTTCAACTCTTTTTGGTTCCATTTGGAGTTTTCTTGGTGGAGATACTGGAGTGGTTTACCATTTCCTTCTCCAGCTCATTTTATAGATGAAGAAACTGAGGTAAACAGGGTTAAGTGGTTTTCCCAGGGTCACACAGCTAGTAAGTGTATATGCCAGATTTGAACTCACAAAGAGGAGTACTTCCTGACTTCAGGTCCAGCACTCTATTCACTGTGCCACCTACCTGCCTTCTCCCCCAAATGGCAATTAACTAATCTGAAATATTAATTGTGCTAATGAGAAAAGGCTATAAAATAGTTTAGATACCCCCACCATGTCCTACGCTTTGTGAGTATTATAGCAAAAAAACTTCACTCGGCAATAAGTATTTGATCTTTCTATTGTGTTATATTAATATGTATGCATTAAAATAGTAAAAACATATAAATGAGTATTTAACCATACAGATGAGGTTGGTATGAAGTCTCTGTCATAAACTGAGCTATCTGCATATACATATGTATGTGTATGTATATATATATACATATATATCTGTGTACAATTTATATCTCTTCAAAAACTATGTTCTAAGATTTATTTTCAAAAAGTTAAGGTTTGCTGAATCCTGAACTAGATAACCATTAAGGTCTAATTTGAAAATTTTATTAAACTATGACAGAATTCTAGAATTTCTGTTTTACTGAGTCCAGAGTACCAAAGCAGAATTGTTTGCAAAAAGTTATCTTCCTAATACTGTGTTGAAGCTCTAACTAAAGTTTATTAAGTCTTTTGCTACATTAAAAAGTCCAGAATCATACAGAATACATAGTTACATGCCTCTACATTACAAATGCTTTCTTCAGGAATAGGAGTGGAAGGTGATGATTATTATTAAAATTAAATTATTCCACAAAAATATGAATGAATATATCTTAACAGAAAGAAATGACTGCGTACAATTGCAGGAGTCATTCTTGAATCAATTCTTCCTGGACAGTGGCTTTTTATAACTAAGATTGAAACCAGCAACAAATTAGAAGGAAAAAAAATGCATAACAATGTTATTGCATGTAAGTAAAATACCTTCACCAATTGAATAAGCTATTATAATTTAATTGCCACCAAGAGGAACCTCAAAACTACCTTAGCTACAAACACTTGATCCCTTTGTCAAGTGCTTAGCACAGTACCCAGCACATAGTAGGTACTTTACAAATATTGATTGATTGATGTGGAGACACTAGAGTAGCTAGGTGGCACAGTGCATAGAGTGCCTAGCCTAGACTCAAAAAGACTCCTTTTCTTGAGTTCAAATCTGGTCTCAGAATCTTACTAGTGTGTGACACTGGATGAGTCATTTGACCTTGTTCACCTTGATTTCTTTATCTGTAAGATGAGCTGGAGAACGAGATGGCAAGCCACTCCAATATCTTTGCCAAGAAAACACCAGATGGGGTCATGAAGAGTTGGACACCAATGAAATGATCAAACAAGAAAGTGAAGACATTTGGCTGCTAAGGGAAGTATCAGTTGAGAATATAACATCATTTTTAAATTAGGATGGTGGAAAAATATGGATAATGAAAGGGGAAAATGATTAGAAAAAAATCTTAGAATCCTACCCAATTAAACCAGATCATCCCAAGAACATTTAAAATTTAAATAGTAAAAAAGCCATAAAAAAAGACCTGTCATCACTTTTATAACAAGCTACTTCATTCATCAATAAAAATGAAGCTAACACATTTATAGTCTATCACTATAATCTCCAACAGGTTTATTAAGATGTGGAAATGGTACTTCAACAAAGATGGGGAAAGGAACTAGAAGAGACAAAGTTTATACAGAAAAGGTCTGTGTAAGATGTGAAAAAATTACAATGAGTGTAATGCCAAGCAAAGGCATAGGTGCTCTCCATTTTATTCAGTAAAAAATTAAGAACAGAGAAAATCAAAATACATCATAATTCAAAATACAGCATTCACCAAGTATAATTCAATAATCTCTAAGTACTACTCCACCCCTGGACATTATAATTCATTTAGTCAATCCCAAAGACCCTCTTCTAAGTACTACTCCACCCCTAGGCTGTACATCCATTTAGTCAACCACAAAGCCCCTATTCTCAAATGGAGATTAGTTTCCAATCATAAGTAAAGTACATTCATTTGGTCAATCACAGAGCACAAAAAGTCAAAAGTTCCCCATCCTTGGATCACAATTGAATCTACCCCAGAGTTACAACAAGCTTAGGCACAGCATTTAATACCCAAAGAGAGTTCTTTTCTTCATCTTGACCCAAGGCAAGTTCTCAGCGATCTTTGTTCCTAAGGAGACAAAGCTTAGCAAGACCACAAGATACATTGCCAGTGTCTTCATTAATTCATTCTCTGTCTGCAGAACAGTCCTAGGACCCCTGAAAACATTAGCAAAACCCTCTTCCAGGATTTCTGTAAACATACAACAAGAAAATCCTTCTTCAGGGCTTCTGAACCAACAGCCAGGTTCCAGAACCTCTGCAACAACAGCACTGTCCTTCACCAGTGGACAGAATTGACTCTCTGTCTGCAGAACAGTCTCAGGAGCTCTGAACCAACAGCAAGGATTTAGGCCCTCTGCAACAACAGGACTGTCCTTCAACAGTGGACAGAATTCACTCTCTGTCTGCTGAACAGTCTCAGGAGCTCTGAAACAACAGCAAGGTTCCAGAACTTCTGCAACAACAGGACTGTCTTTTACCAGTGAACAAACATGGCAAAACAACATCAAAACAGATAGACAAAGTACCAGATAACAGCCATGTCTCTTCAGTCCTTGGCAGCTCTGGGTGGCAGCTCTCAAAAGTCCTGGGCAATTCAAACTTGCCCTCAGCAATCCTCTCTGTCTCTCTCTGCCTCCAAGAAGCTGCTTCCAAAAAAAGTTCTTCTGCCTCTCTCTTTTCTTGTGTCTCTCTCAATTTACGTCACCAACTCCTCCCAGTTCAGCACTCTCTTTTCACATCAACAAGTCCATCCCACAAGTGGGATTCACAAGCTCTGGGTTTTAACACAATCAATCCAAAAACCAAGCCAATACAGAGGGATCTTTAAATTCCATTACTATTACAATGAGGAATAGATTTCTCAAAATATCTTGAATAAAGGAAAATATTAAATGATGAGGAAAAAGCCCTAAGGGAGGGGGAGGTTATTGAAAGGACATTAATAATTACCTAGCCTATATAATAAATTCTAAATTGACATTCAATCTAAAAGACAATTTTTTAAATAGAAGAAAATGGGAGGAAATATCTTTCTCAACTATGACTAGGGAAAGAATGCATAAACACACACATACACACAAGGAAGAAATGATCCTAAGGGACAGACAACTTAAATATCATAAAATTCCCAAAATTTTGCCTGAAATAATCTATGAATCAAATATCTGTAACAAAAGTCTAAGACCCATTATACATGGGGAATTAATTAACATTTAAAGAACCAGGGAGACATTTCTGAATATTTAAATGGTCATAAGATTATGTGCAATTCTTAAATAAAGAATGAAAACTATTAAGCAAGATTTGAAAGACTGCTCCAAGAGAAATGCAAATTAGAACTGAAGTTTTACCTTATAACGAGAAAGTTAGCAATGGAAGTGGCCCGCAGAGACAGGCCAGGGATGCAAGCGGCACACAGAGGCAGGCCGGGAAGAGGCCTGATCAACTGGGGGGGCAAGTCGTCCCACCAACCACAAGGGCCACTGCCAGGCCTATCACCAAAGGGCTGGGACTAGAAAGAGCAAGGTAAGAACCAAATGCAGGGGCACCTGTCCAGGACAGCAAATACTCCTGGGGCTACCACTTCATAGCCCAGAAATTTTTTTTAAAAGCCCCTATCAGGACCTCCAAAGACCAGGATGACAGAGTGAACCTCACCTGCTCCAATACCCCACCTCTGACCCTGAAAACATAGTAACTATTGCCCCAGGGCAAAATCCTCTACGGTAAAGGCTTGGGATCCCTAGAGAAAGGGCGTGGCTAGGGCTTTGCCTCAAAATGGGTAGAAAGCAGACTACAAAGACTCTGGAGTCCTACTATCCTCAGAGGGAGGAACCAAACTCAGAGGGAGACAATGTGGACTCCACACCCACAGCTGAAACATCAACAGGGAATGGGTCCCAAGCACAGAAAGCTCTCCTAGATGAGCTCAAAAGGAACTCTGAAAACCAAATGAGAAAAATAGAAGACAAAATGCATAATTCCCTCAAAACCAAAATTGCAAAATTAGAAAAACATTATAATGAAGAAAACATCTCTCTAAAAAGAAAAGTGCATGATATGGAAAAGGAGCTCCAAAAATTAACCAACAAAAATGATTTGCTAAAAACTAGAATCAACCAAATTGAAACAAATAACTCTATGAGGAAACAAGAATTAGTCAAACAAAACAACAAGAATGAAAAATTAGAAAATGAGGTAAAATACCTCAATGGAAAAATAACTGACCTGGAAAACAGATCCAGGAGAGATAATCTGAGAATCATAGGCCTACCAGAAAATCATGATGAAATAAGGAACCTGGAAAACATTCTCCAAGAGCTCATCAAGGAAAACTGCCCTGAGATACTAGAACCTGAGGGTAAAATGGTAATCAAGAGAATCCACCAGACACCTGCTGAAAGAGATCCCAAACTGAAAAGTCCTCGAAATATTGTGGCCAAACTCCAGAACTACCAGGTAAAAGAGAAAATACTTCAAGCAGCCAGAAAGAAACAATTCAAATATCGAAGGTCCACAGTGAGGATCACACAGGATTTGGCAGCATCTACACTGAAAGATCGGAAGCAGTGGAATACAATTTTCTAGAAGGCAAAAGAGCTCGGGTTACAACCAAGGATCACATACCCAGTAAGACTGAGCATATTCTTCCAAGCAAAGAGATGGTCATTTAATGATATAACAAAGTTCCAGACCTTCCTGATGAAAAATGCAGAGCTCAATGGAAAATTCAACCTCCAATTATGAGATGCAAGAGTGATATAGAAAGGTAAACAAGGTAAACACACACACACACACACACACACACACCCTGCTACTTAACAAAAGCAAACTGTTTATAGACAAGTAGAGGGTAAGAGTATAAAATACACAAAATGACGATTTAAAAAAATCTTATTAAGGGCTACAAAGGGACTACAATGGAAGAAGAGGAATGAATGAAGTGAAAAGGGGTAAATTATGCCACAAAAAGAGGCATAAAAACTATATAGCAGAGGAAAAGAAGGTAGGGAGATGACAATCATATGAGCTTTTCCCTCATTGGTTCTGGTGCAAGGAGGGAATAACAACCAGTTAAGCATAGGACTCTACGGAGAAGAAACACCAAAAGTATCATTTTAGAGGGAAAGAGGGGAGGGAGAGGAGCTTCTCATGAGATTTGTTCCTGTCACTCTTGGTGCAAAGAAAAAATAACATACTTCATTAAGTATAAAAGTATCTTACAGGCAGTAGGAGGGGGAAAGGGCTACAAAAGGGGGAGGCTGGTTAGTAGGGAGGGAAGAAGCTAGGGCAAAGGGGAGGAAAAGGGAGGGGGGCTGATAAGGGAATACTGAGGGAGGTGGTGATCAAAAGGAAAACTATTAAGGGGGTGAAGGGATAGGGGGGGAAAATATGAGCATTAACAGGGGAGGGAATAGGATGGAGGTAAAGAAACCGATAATAATCATAACTGTAAATGTGAATGGAATGAACTCTCCCATAAAAAGGAGACAGATAGCAGAATGGATTAGAAATCACAATCCTATAATATGCTGTTTACAAGAAACACATCTGAAACAGAGGGATACACACAGTTTAAAGGTAAAAGCCTGGAGTAAAATATATCATGCCTGAGGTAAAGTAAAAAAAGCAGGGGTAGCAATCCTTATCTCAGATAAAGCAAAAGGAAAATTTGACCTAATTAAAAGAGATAAGGAAGGAAACTATATCCTGTTAAAAGTTACCATTAAGAAAGAAAGCAATATCATTTCTTAACATATATGCACCAAGTGGTATAGCATCCAAATTCCTAGAGGAAAAGGTAAAGGAATTAGAGGAAGAAATAGATAGCAAAACTATACTAGTGGGAGACCTTAATCTCCCCCTCTCTGAACTTGATAAATCCAACCTCAAAATAAACAAGAAAGAAGTTAAGGAGGTGAACAGAATTTTAGAAAGGATAGGTATGATAGATCTCTGGAGAAAACTGAATGGGGATAAAAGGGAATATACTTTCTTCTCAGCAATTCATGGCACATACTCAAAAACTGAGTTCTAGGGCATAAAATCCTCACAATTCTATGCAGTAAAGCAGAAATATTAAATGCATCCTTCTCAGATCATGATGCAATAAAAATTACATGCAATAAAGGGCCATGGAAAGACAGATTAAAAACTAATTGGAAATTAAACAATTGAATCCTAAAGAATGAGTGGGTCAAACAAGAAATTATAGAAACAATCAGTAACTGTATTCAAGAGAATAATAATAATGAGACAACATACCAAAATTTGTGGGATGCATTAAAGGCAGTTCTTAGGGGAAGTTTTATATCCCTGAGTGCATACATGATTAAATTACAGAAAAGGGAGGTCAATGAATTGGGCATGCAATTGAAAAACCTAGAAAAAGAACAAATTCAAAATCCCCAATTAAATACTAAATTATAAATATTGAAAACCAAAGGAGAGATTAATAAAATTGAAATTAAGAAAACTATTGAATTAATAAATAAAACTAAGAGCTGGTTTTATGAAAAAACCAATAAAACTGATAGACCCTTAGTCAATATGATAAAAAAAAAGAAAGAAGAAAATCAAATTATGAGTATCAAAAATGAAAAGGATGAATCTACCTCCAATAAAGAAGAAATCAAAACGATAATTGGAAATCATTTTTCCCAATTGTATGCACATAAATTTGACAATCTTAGGTAAATGGATGAATATTTAAAAAATATAAGTTACCCAGATTAACTGAAGAGAAAGTAAATTACTTAAATAACTCCATCTCAGAAAAAGAAATTGTACAAGCCATCAGTCAACTCCCTAGGAAAAAATCTCCAGGTTCAGATGGATTTACTAGTGAATTCTATCAAACATTTAAAGAAAATTGATTCCAATACTCTACAAACTATTTGGGAAAATTAGTGAAGAAGAAGTCCTACCAAATTCTTTTTATGACACAAATATGGTACTGATACCTAAATCAGGAAGCAATAAAACAGAGAAAGAAAATTATAGACCAATCTCTCTCATGAATATAGATGAAAAATTCTAAATAAAATATTAGCAAAAAGACTACAGCAACTTATCTCAAGAATAATACACTTTTATCAGGTAGAATTTATTCCAGGAATGCAAGGATGGTTTAATATTAGGAAAACCATCGGTATAATTGATCATATCAACAATAAAACTAACAGAAACCGCATGATCATCTCAATAGATGCAGAAAAGGCTTTTGACAAAATACATCCATTCCTATTAAAAACATTAGAAAGTATAGGAATAAATGAAGCCTTCCTTAAAATAATAGGTAGCATCTATTTAAAGCCATCAGCAAGTATTATATGGAATGGGAAGAAACTAGAAGCATTTCCCATAAGATCGGGGTGAAACAAGGGTGTCCACTATCACCCCTCTCATTCAATCTGGTACTAGAAATGTTGGCAGTAGCAATTAGAGAAGAAAAAGAAATCAAAAGAATCAAATTAGGCAAAGAAGAGACCAAGCTATCACTCTTTGCAGATGATATGATGATATACTTAGAGAACCCTAGAAAATCAAGTAAGAAACTACTTGAGTCAATAAATAAATTTGGCAAAGTTGCGGGATATAAAATAAACCCACATAAATTCTCGGCATTCCTATATATTTCCAATGAAATTCAACAGCAAGAGATAGAAAGAGAAATCCCACTTAAAGTTACTGTAGACATTATAAAATATTTGGGAATCTATCTGCCCAAACAAACCCAGGACCTATATGACCACAACTACAAAAAACTTTTCACACAAATAAAATCAGATGTAACTAATTGGAAAAATATCAATTGCTCATGGCTGGGTCGAACTAATATAATAAAAATGACAATTTTACCTAAATTAAATTATATATTTAGTGCCATACCAATTTTTACGAAAAAACTACTTTATAGAGCTAGAAAAAATAGTAACAAAATTCATTTGGAAGAATAAATGGTCCAGAATATCAAGGGAATTAATGAAAAGAAATGCTAGGGAAGGTAGACTAGCTATACCAGATTTCAATCAGTATTATAGAGCAGCAGTCATCAAAACTACTTGGTACTGGCTGAGGAATAGAGGAGTGGATCAAAGGAATAGATTAGGCACATGAGATTCAGAAGTCAACGACTATAGTAATCTATTGTTTGATACACCCCAAGACCCCAGTTTTGGGGATAAGAACTCACTATTTGACAAAAATTGCTGGGAAAACTGGAATATAGTATGACAGAAACTGGGCATAGACCATTATCTAACACCATATGCCAAAATCAAGTCTAAATGGGTGCATGATCTAGGTATAAAGGTTGATACTGTAAGCAGTCTCGGAAAACGAGGAATAGTTTCCCTGTCAGATTTGTGGAGAGGGAAAGACTTTATGACTAAACAAGAATTAGAGAACATTATAAAATGTAAAATGGATAATTTTGACTACATGAAATTGAAAAGCTTCTGTACAAACAAAGCCAATGTAACCAAGATTAAGAGGGAGGTGGGAAATTGGGAAAGAATTTTTACAGCCTATGTCTCTGACAAAAGACTCATTTCTAAAATATACAGAGAATTGAGTCAAATTTATAAGAATAGAAGTCATTCCCCAATTGATAAATGGTCAAAGGATATGAACAGGCACTTTTCAGAGAAAGAAATTAAAGATATCTATAAGCACATGAATAAATGCTCTAAATCACTTTTGATTAGAGAAATGCAAATCAAAACAACTCTGAGGTACCACATCTCACCGGTCATATTGGCTAAGATGACAAAACAGGAAAATGACAAATGCTAGAGAGGATGTAGGCAAATTGGAACACTAATGCATTGCTGGTGGAGTTGTGAACTTATCCAGCCTTTCTGCAGAGCAATCTGGAATTATGCCCAAAGGGCTATAAATACTTTCATATCCTTTGACCCACCAATACTACTCCTAGGGTTATATCCCAAAGAGATCATAAAAGTGGGAGGAAGACCCATATGTACAAAAATGTTTATAGCAACTTTTTTTGTAGTGGCAAAGAATTGGAAATTAAGGGGGTGTCCATCAATTGGGTAATGGCTGAACAAGTTGCGGTATATGCATGTTATGGAATACTATTGTGCTATAAGAAATGAGGAGCAGATGGACTTCATACTTACCTGGAGAGACTTATACAAACTGATGCTGAGTGAGAAGAGTTGAAACAAGAGAAATTTGTATGCAATTACAGACACAACATATGTGTGATGACCAACTTTGATAGACTGGACTCTTCTCAGCAATGCAGTGATATGTCAATCCCAAAAGACTCATGATGGAGAAAAATGTGTGCATCCAGAGAAAGAACTAGAAAGAACTGAGTTTATATCCAGATGGAAGCAAAATACCTGCTCTTTTTCCTTTTCTTGTTTGGTTTTATGTCCTCTTTACCATTTTTCATTACATCTGATACAATCCATCTTTATAACCTGACTAATGTATAATGTGAAAGTATTTACAGATCCTATACTTGACTATATGCTACCATGGGGGGGGGAGGGGAGAGAGGAGGACAAAATGTGAAACTCAAGGAATTGTGGAATTGAATCTTGTAAACTAAAAGTGAACAAATTAATAAAAAAAAAGTTAGCAATGATGGAAAAAGGCAAAAGTAGTTGTAAACAAAAGGCTGGAAGAAAACCATCAGTAACTATCAATAAACACTTATTAAGCACCTCCTATTTTCCAAGGCACTGTGCTAAGCTCTGGGGATGCAGAGAAAGACAAAAAGATATTTCCTGCCCTCAAGGAACTTACACAGTTGACTGGTACAGAAAGCAGAGGATGTCAAAGTACTCACTGCTTGCTGATATTGACAAACACTTGATTTTGAGGGAATTAAGCAGATTAGGAGCAAAATGCAGCCTTAAAAGTTTTCTTTCAACCAGATGCATTCCATGCATATTTTAAAATCATGCAAGATTCCTTAACAGATACAATGTAGCAATAGAGGTAACTTATATTTATATTTATTATACTATTTATATCAGAGGTAAAGATTATTTGATTATTAATATCAAGCTAGTTAGTGAACAAAGACAAATATGCTCACTAAACATTTTCCACTATCATGGAGAATCACTGTATATAGCATGCAGAAAAGAAAATTAATTGGACCCAAAACCAAATCAGAAAAAGAGAGGAGGCTGTATTGCCTTTGAGAAATGAAGTGACATTTTCATTGATCACAACTGTATCCCATAAAGAAACGCTCATGGGGTGAATAGGTGGCGCAGTGAATAGAGCACCAGCCCTGGAGTCAGGAGGACCTGAGTTCAAATCCAGACTCAGACACAACACTTACTACCCTTGTGACCTTGGGCAAGTAGCTTAACCCCAATTGCCTTACTTTCCCTCCTTCAAAAAAAAAACACTCATCTTTTAAACACCAATATTCTTTCAGTGATTTGGAATTATAGAATATTATAATCTCTGAAGGAATGAAATTGCAGGTCACCTAAAGGACTGAGGAGAAAAATATGGTGGGCATAGCTCCAAAGACAAATTACATACAAGAAGTGGCCTAGAGGGCATAAGAGAGATATGGGGGAATGCCTGAAGAGGTATAGAGTTCTTTTTGAAGTACCTTTAAGCTGAGGCTAGATGCCTACCGATAAATTATGGTAAAGGTTCTTTTAAAGTCCGGATTTGACTAGATGAGGGCAGCTAGGTGGCATATTGCACTAGTACTGGGCCTGGAGTCAGGAAGACCTGAGTTCAAATCTGGTCTCAGACACCAGCTGTGTGACCCTAAACAAGTCTATTTGTAAGCAAACTCTGTTTGCCTCAGTTTCCTCATCTGTAAAATCGGTTGAAGAAGAAAATGGCAAACCACTTCACTATCTTTGCCAAGAAAATCCCAAAAGGGGTCGCAAAGGGTAGGACATGACTGAAAAATAAGTAAAGGACAACTTGACTAGATGGCCATTAAAGACCTTTTCAACTCTCACATTTTGTGACATGATTGACCAGAAAAGCAGTAATGCCAAGCATGAAACAAAAGTGAAAGGTAATAGATGGACAGCCATTTGTCTATGCTTCTGCTTATGTAATGTTAAAACCAAAAGGAAGGTTTCTAGAACATCAAATTGACTCCCCTATAGAGAATTTAAGGAAGATATGAACACGAAGGATATAGAATAAGAAGGTGTGGATCATTTGTAATCTGTACCATTGAAGGATTAATGACATTGATGAGATAAAATATCTATTAGAATATTAATAATAGCTATCATTTATATATTGCTCTAAAGTTTGCAAAACACTTTCCATGTTTGATCTCATCTGATTCTCACAACAACCCTGGAACATAGATACTGTTATTTCTATTTTGTGGATGAGGAAACTGAAGCAGGGAGAAGTTAAATGATTTGCCCTGGGTCTCACATCTTGTAATGGTCTGAAATATATGAATTCATATCTGAACTCAGGTCTTCCTCACTCCAAAGCCAGAGTTCCCTTTACTGCACCACCTGAATAAGATGGGAAAGATGAGGCTGAGGGAGGCTATAATTGTCAAAGGTAGTCCTTGAACTCAGGTATTTCTGACTCCAGTCCAACACTCTGTCCATGTGCCACCTATCCGCCTTCATGCTATGGAATCAAACAAAATTAAAGTTCTATTCACTGTAGAAAGTATTTTTCTTTCTCCTATTAGGAAAATTAAGGTAATAGAAAAGAAAGATTCATGAAACTATAGACTTCTGGGCTTTTATAATTTAGTTTCCAATACATAAATGTCCGAAAAGAATTTTGCTATATTTCCATTTCCTGATAGAGGTGCATTTTTGCTGTTATTCCTTTTGGAATTCACACACCTTTATTGCCTGTCAGGGAGAAGACACATTAATATGTCATCTTGTAAGGAAGAGAACCCTAGGAGCAAATGTAGATGCCCTCTTCATTAAGGCACTGCCTTCCTGGCATTGGTTAATTTGTTAGTGCTCTATAGCTGCTCAGGGAAACCATTTGGTTTTGAGAACATCATTACCTCTATTTCCCACTAAACAATCCTATGGATGCCTCTACATCAGCCTGCCCTGCATGTCACTAAGGGCTCCACAAAATATTTAATAGATATTAAATAACTCCTTCCTCCTTTGAAATAGATCAAACTCCTTCTTCAATGCAAAATTGATTTAAGAGGTTAAGCACACTATTTCAATCCTTTCTCCACTCCTTCGGGAATTCTTTCTATCATTGTAAATGAACCCAATATATTCATGATTCCTCCAAATTCATGGGGAGAAAAAATACCATAGCTTGTTACATTGGAGCTAGTGCATTTGCTGTAGGAGGAGGGCCGATCCTACCATCACACTTTCCAAGCATATTTTAAGATCATGCAAGATTCCTTAAGAGATATCATATAACAGCAGCAATAATTTTAAAACTATCTGGTTACTAATATCAATCTAGCTAATAAGCAAAGAAAAATATGCTCAGTAAAATGTTTACCACTATGATGGAATCTCCATGATAGTGTTAATGAACACATTAGAGAGAGTGGTAGAAGGAGTGAGAGATGGAGTAGGACAGGAAGAGGGAGAGAAGGGCACAATGGCAATAGAACTCTGGGGGATGAGAGTGATGACATGCAGTCTTGGAGGACCACAAGGTAAAAATAAAAGACAGTGGGTGCCATTAAAGAGATCACTACTCCCTGCCCTATCCCTACCACACATATTAGCATCCTGTTTCAAAACCCTGGTCACTTAATGCTAGTTATGGATCTATGTCATACCAAATATTTCACTAAGGGGCTTTCTATTTCTACTTTACAGATATACTAAGGGAATTCATTTTAAGCAGCACTGGAATACCTCCCATGGAGTTAGGCATCCACACTTGCATTCCTTGGGGTAGGACAGACTTTCTAGCTCTTTGCTAAGAGACATAAGAGAACCAAACAGGAGTTGCTGGTCACTCAAATCCTTTAGCAAGGGCTAAAACATGTTTCCTGACGCTGTCAGATTACACCTACACAAGCTTCAGTATTGTGATTCAGTCATTTCAAAATTATTAAAAAGAATGTTCCTACAACAAAGTGGCTTTTTTTGAAATGCATTTTTGCTGTAGGAGCACTCTAGTAAAGAAAGACTTTTTAATATCTCTTTGAATCAGAAAGAACAAAAAGTGACAATTGCCTTAAGCCTTTATATAACTTGGAAATTCACATTGGCAAGAAGGAAAAATTATTAATTTAAATTAGTTAAATTAAAATTTTAAAAATTTTAAAAATTAAATAGTAAAGACTGAATTTAACATCAAGAATATTGTATCAATTAGATGTGTTTGTGTGTCTCCCCTATTCAAAAATTTTCAGTGATTCCTTAATTAGCACCTCTAGGACAGGATATAAAATCCTAAGACTCTTATGTAAAGGGTAGCACACTCTAGCTCCTACCTACCTTACTGGTCTTTTTTCATGTTACTTCTTGTCATTCACTCACACTTTCCAATCAGACTGTCCTACCAGCTATTTCTCAACATGGCACTCAATTTCCTACCTCTCTTCCTTTGCATAGGCTGCTCTTTATGTCCTAAATTCACTCCTTCCTCACCTCCACCTGGAAGAACACCAGTTTTCTCCAAGGCACATTTCAGATGCTGTTTCCTATAGCACGTGTTTTCCAATGCCCCCAGTTGTTACCTTTCTCAACATTTTCAAATTTTTACGTATCATTCTACATATACTTTTACATTCACTTATCTGTTTGTGTGTTATATTTCCCAGTAGAATATAAGCTCCTTGAGTTCAGAGATTTGTCAAAGTTTTTACCTTATATCCCCATCATCTAGCACAATGCTAACAATCAATTGTTAAATTGAACTGATTAAATTGTTCTAATTTTGGATTAGTTGATCATTTTCATTGCTGTGACACCCACAAAAGTCTTTAGCAGTGATCTGATGTTCTTCTGCACTTCTGGAAAGTATTGTTAGGTGAAGCACTTGATAATAAACCAATTAACCAGTGGATTAATGCTCTCATCCATATGGGTCCTTCCTCCAAAGATGCAGATCACAAACCAGTCATGATTGCCAACTTTATGGGACTTTTATCCATGTCCTCCCAAGAATTTTCCTATGCAGAATCTATATAGTGTAGTAGATTCCTTCTTGTTTCCTTGACATTTTATGTATATAAATGGCTGCTAGGTGGCGCCATAGTAAATAGAGTGCTGGGCATGGAGTCAAGAAAACTCATCTTCACGAGTTCAGATCTGACCTCAGATAGTTATCAACTGTGTGACCCTGGGCAAGTCACTTAACCCTGTTTGCCTCAGTTTCCTCATCTGTAAAATGAGCTGGAGATAGCAAACCACTCCAGCATCTCTGCCAAGAAAATCCCCAAAGGGGCCATGAAGTGTTGAACATGACTGAAAAACAACTCAACAGCAACAAGGAATCACTTGGGATGTTCTTGCTGAGCCTATCCTTTTTCCCCATACATACATATCTCAAATGTTATGGATGGTATCACTTTTCCTATATAAATCATAGATTTAGGATCGTAACTTCAGAGATTTAGAGCCAGTAACTATCAAGTATAAGCCCTTCCCTCTACAAATGAAGAAACTGAGGCCCGGAGAGGTTACATCTTAAGTCTATCTTTTGCCTCTTTTTATATCCCCAGAATTTAACGCAGTGCCTGGCAATAGCGGTCGCTTAAATGTTTGATTGGTTCATTCATTCATCAAGTAACTTCCCCAAGATCACAGAGCTGCTAAGTATCTGAGGCAGGATGCTAATTCTGACCTTTCTGACTCCAAGCCCAGCATTCCATTGCTGCCTACACTTTATTTAGTATGTACTTCTGTCTCTCTTATTTTTTTTTATTTTTTTATTTTTAAAGCAATCGGGGTTAAGTAACTTGCTCAAGGTTACACGGCCAGTTATTTCTGGGTGTGGTGCTGAGTATTTGAGCCCGGATTTGATCCAGGTCATCCCGACACTGGAGCCGGTGCTCTTACTCGCTGAGCCACCTGGCCGCCCCTAAGCAATTGGGGTTAAGTAACTTGCTCAAGGTTACACGGCCAGGTGTTTCTGGGTGGGTGCTAAGTGTCTGAGCCCGGGATTCGATCTCCAGGTCTTCTCAACACTGGAGCCGGTGCCCTTACTCGCTGTGCTACCTGGCCGCCCCTCTGTCTCTCATTTATAATGAGATTGTATTACAATCTCCTCATGCCCTCCATTCACTTCTCCATTGCCTCTAAGGCAATACTCAATCTCATTTCTTCAAAGACTATTCCATAATTCTTAGCCACAAATTACTGAAAGAACATATATATCTCCCATGTAAATAATACATTTCAAACATGTTGTAATAATGTTTTCAAATGCCTCTCTATCCATATGTCTTCATTATCACTGACTACTGTAGCAGAGGCTAATTCATGGAAATCACTGAAAACTAACATCCTTTCCTAATGTCCATATTCTGATTACTAGTATTACCATTATCCCCATGTCCTAGACCACAAAACATGGAGTCCTGCAATCTATATGACCTTTGGCAAATCAATTCACTTTCTGTCTCAGTTTTCTCATCTGTAAAAGGACTCAGTAGAACTTAATGATCTTGATGGTCCCATTCAATTCTAATTTATGATCTTTGACATTCTTTTTATCCATTCCTTATATTCAATACATCAATAATCTATGTCTATTCTTCAGAGTGTCACCATTTCCTTTTTTTCTCCTACCACCCAAGACCAGACTCTCAGCAACTCATACCCAGGTAATTGCACAGACTTCAGACTCATTTTTTACCAAGTCAAACTGTTCTTGACTTTAATCAAACCCTTAGAATCTAGTTCTCATACAAGATCATATCAACTCAAACTCATACCTCCTCAGTACTCCCTGACCTCAGGACCCCCTCCCTCCCTCTGACTGGAGAGGGTAGAAAGTAGACCAGGAAGAGCTCCCAGATCCTCCAGTTAAGGTTGGTGTCCAAAGTAGCTATTTTATCATTTCTCATCTAACTTAACTCTGGACTGTCATCATTCTCCCTTTCCCAGGGAGCCTCTTTCTCCTACCTTTTTTTCAGCTTCTTTTTATATATCGCTCTCCCTTTTAGATTGTGAGCTCCTTTGAGAGTAAGGACTGTATTTTGCTTTTTTCTGTATGCCTAGTACCTATTATGGTGTCTGGCACATAGTAAGCACTTAATATTTATTGACTTATTGACTTCTCAGTGGTCCAACTGCCTCTAGTTTCACTGACTTCCTACCCATCCTGCTTTCTACTAACAGAATACTCTGCCTAAAATGGTGAATAAAGGCATAAATTTGGTTTTATTTTTCCATAGATCAGGAACATTACAACCTGGGGGGGGGGGGTCAAAGAACAAATGCAAAAATAATAGCTCTCTCCAAAGAAAGTTATCAGTCATGAGTTATGACTCAAGTGTCATGAGTTAGTATGGTAGAAACAAGTGCTTCTGTCCTGAAGAGTAAAGGACATTGCTGCTGTTGAACTCTGATTCATCCACCATTATTTCTGACCCAAATGCAAGTCATTATAGGAGTGTCCAGTTTGGCAACAACCAAGACAGTAACCCTAATGGCCTACAGTGAGTTGTTGAACTGGTTAACCAGTCTCTCTCCAGTGAGAATATTCTATCTTTTTTGGCTATGGAAACATAACCATACCCATAAGTCAATAAACTTATCATGGACTAAGAAACTTAGGAAGTTTACAACTAGATATTTGGAAGCACTAAAATTTTGTTCTTGTCAACACTTCTGCCCCAGTTGTCTCCACCTGAGCCAACCTTGATTCACTTCTCTCTCAGCACCACTTTTCCAACCCTCTTACATCTGCTTTTCAGTTCTTTTTTATGGGTCATCTTTCCCCATAGAGTATAAGCTCCCTGAGAGCAGATAATGTCTTTCTTTTTACACAATTTGTATTCCTAGCACTAAGCACAGTGCCTGGCTCATACATATATTTAATAAAGACTTTTGCTATCTAGCTAGCTAGTCATCTATCATAAAGCTTTATTAATCATTTTTACCTTTATAAAAAAAAGATTCAAAAGTTCCTCTCACCCTTTCTGACATCATGATATTTCCTTGACTGCAGTGGAATCCTCAGTCTGCTGTGTCACTGATCAGCTCAAGGATAGCGTTGCTGCTTTTATTTCTATTTGGGGGACTTATTATTCTAATTGTTTTCCAGCTGTATGATTTTATTCACAGCAACTTGAATAACAATACTATATCAGAAATTCCCAGGGCACAATGCAATAGATCCTAGTCAACAGTAATTTAGCTCTAATGAGAAGTGAAAGAGCTGTCTGGTGACCCAGTAAACTGTGAATTAAAATGCACAGCTAACATCCTGGACCAACAACATAGAAGAGAGGACTTTTTAGCTTCCCCCACTCGGGAGAGATTTCAAATCAAGTTTGCTTCTCACATTCTGGCTGAGTCAGCTTCATCTCACATTGAGCTCTCCATTGAATGTTTATCCTTTGAGGTTATTTTGAGAATTAAATAGCCCTGCCAAAGAAATAACTCTGCCCCATTCACCCACCTTCACCACAAAGCCCAAATAAATATGATTGATACAACACCCAAATGAACAGATGATAATAATACTAACACTTGCTTAACAATGTAAAGTTTGATACTCAAAACAACTCTGTGAACTAGGTGCTATCATTTTCCTCATTTTATAGATAAGGAGATTAAGGCTGAAAGAAATTCACTTGCCCAGGGTCACACAAATTGCAGGTGTCTGTAGTGGAACTTGAATCGAGGCCTTCCTGATTCAAAGGCCACCACACTACACACAGTAGATGTTCTTCAGCAAAGCTGTCCAGTGGACAGAGTTGGCTCTGAAGGGAATGGAGCACTGGATCAGAAATTAGCAACAAAGAACCTAGGAAACAAAGCTACAAAGAGAGTAAGAGGAATTGGGAAGGTTGAATCCCTGGGTGGAGGCTGACGTGTATGGGGATGGAGAGAGATTTTAAATTTTAAAATTTTGGGTTCCTGGGCCATCAGGGCCCTTTAAAGTTTTAATTCTCCCTGCATTGCGGCAAGACACATCTCTTTCATTTAACATTCATTTTTCCCAAACCAATCCTAGTTTAATTTTGCGAGTAGACTCTTAATTATTTGTTGAAATTTAATAACTCAGCTAATGAGTGAGTTCCATCATCTCAGCATGGAGCTGTACTTTGGAAGAAGAAATTGTTCCTTGACTGAAAAAAGATGGGCCTCATCACATTTATTTTCTGGATGTAGTTAGTTCATTCTGATGTTTCCCTACTCTCAGAAACTGACAGGATTTAAACAAAGATTCATCCATAAATATAAACTCTTCCAAATTTTCCACCAAAAATCAAATACCTAAAAGATCACCAGCAGGCAAATAATGGTACAGGAACAATAATTAAAAATAACAGAATTAACAAACAGATGTACAGCCTGGATGTTACTCTGATACCACCCAAAGAGTAAAAGAAGCAAAGAAAGACCACTACCATGTTTCCCCGATAATAAGATACTGTCTTATTATTTTTTTTTTGGACAGAAAAACACCAGAGGGCTTATTTTCAGGGGAGGGCTTATTTTAATGAACATTGACAGCAATTTTAATAAACAGGTAAATGTGAACAAAAAAATGTACTTTTATTCAATAAGCAAATCACTGGGGAAGAACAGGATGATGTGCTCACTGCTGCAGCTCTGATTGGATGCAGCTCGGAGCGCGGCGTGCATTTCACCCGGGGGGGTGAACGGTGCATACAGAGGGTACCGTAATGTAGCGTGTAGTGCAGGGGATCACCTTCACTACAGTAGCAATCTCAATAGGGCTTATTTTCGGGGGAGGGCTTATTTTAGAGGAATCTTACACAGTAAGGGGAGGGCTTATTTTCGGGATAGGTCTTATTATCGGGGAAACACGGTAGTTCATTGAGTATATATACCATGGAATAGTGAAAAGAGCTCTGAACTGGGAGTCAGAATGATAGGGTTCAAATCTTCTCCACCATTTGTTAGCTATAAGACTTTAAGCAAAGCAAATCACTTTTCTTTTCAGGATCCCAGTTTAACCATATTTAAAAATCACTACATTGTACTAAATGATATCCAAGCTCCCTTTCAGCTCTTCTATTCAGTGATTTATAAAACAGTTAGCTGGTACAGTGGATAGAGTGTCAGGCCTGGAGTCAAGAAGACTCATCTTCCTGAGTTCAAATCCTGCTTCAGGCACTTATTAGCTGTGTGACCCTGGTTAAGTCACTTAACCCTGTTTGCCTCAATTCCTCATCCATAAAATGAGTTGGAGGAAGAAATGCCAAGCTACTCCAGTATCTTTGCTGAGAAAACCTCAATTTGGGTCATAAGGAATTGAACACAACTAAAAAAATTACTGAACAACAAAAACAATAGAACATGGCCAAGAATCTGACAGGTTAAAGTGTGAAACGGGTATAATAGACCCTGTTTGAGAAAATACCTACACCAATAAGGTCACTCAAATAGACCTGTGATCATTAGCATCCCTCCACTGATACAGATAACCCACTCTTGATTTGCTGTTCCCTGAAACTTTCATCCACCTTCCCACAAGTCAAGCACCAGGAATCCACCCAAAGTTCTGGAAACATTTCTAGTTTTCTCCTGATATTAGAAGCACATCAGTAGAGTGGTTCAACGGTTATTCCTTGCTTTCACACTACAATCAGCCCACATCTTCTTTTTCAGTTATACATTTCTTTGGTGATTTTTTTTAATCCAGTTGTTCATAGTTCCTGATTTTTAATGGAACAGATTACTCAAGCACACTCCTGCCTTGTGATACTTGATTTTAATTTTTTTTTTTGGGGGGGGGTTCTATATTACATGACTTTCAGTCATGAAACAAAACCTGAAAAATATTTAAATTTTAATTTAATATAAAAATATTTATATTAAAAATGCATGGGAGATGTCCCATTGGAATGACCTTTGTTTAAAGGAGAAGTTTAGAGTCATCAAAGTAAAACTGAAATTTCCCATAGGAAATCTAGTTCAACCTACTCTTTCTGTTTAATTCTAGGTCCAATCTGTTGTTCAATTAAGTGTCTCTCCAAGTGTTAGATAGACACAAAGATATACAAAGGAGATAAACAGATATATAATAAATAGATGAGCTCTATTAGTTGTCTACAAAATTGCATGTCTTTGTCTAGACAAAAGGCAATGTTCATTTACTTGGTTCTTTCTGTGTAGATGTTTTATATATGCTCTTTTTACTGGTTGTTAATCACATCCATAAGGTTCTGAAATGTTCCAGGAATTAATATAACTAAAGCATTGTTATTAGCAATAGGAACATTGAAGGGATCTTACCATCTTCAGGAAATCCCTCTTCAGCTAGAACTCTAAACTCAATCTCCTTTATGAGAGTAGCAAATAACCATTGCTAAACATATACATCTCTGTTTTATGCCTCACTTTATATAAATGATCAAAGGATTATCTCTTTACATATTTCAAGGAATCTTGAGTAATTTTGATGAATGCGTGGGAGATGCCCCATTAGAAAGGTTTTTAATATGATGTTCTGCTCTAACAAATCAATGCTTTTTGATGATCAACAAATAATCACAATGGTACCTCGCATTCTCTACATATTTCAGTTTTAGAAGGTAAAGATGGTCTACTATCAAATATTAGTTGTAAACACTGATCTTCTCCCTACTAATACCATTATGGAAGATGTTCTTGATGTGTGTGTAATAGCACCCTCTGAGTTATTCTCCCAGTTTACACTCACACTCAAAGGTTGGGTCCCCAAAGATTTTAAAATGTTTTTATTTGTAACACTAGTTGCCATAAGCAAAGGATTCATCATGTGAATGGTCAAATAACATAAACAAACAGCTCTGAAAACAAAGATTTGAAACTCTTAACACCCACATGAAAGAATGTTCCAAATAGCTAATAATAAGAGAAATATGAATCGAAACAACCCTGAGGTTTTACTTCAATAGAGATAGTAAATGTTGGTGGAATTGTGAGGAAAATATACCCACTAATATATTTCTGGTGGAGCTGTGGATCAGTGCATCCATTTTGGAAAATAATTTGAAATTAGGCAAATAAAGGGATTAAAATATCTGTATTCTTTGACCCAGAGAGTTATTATGCTTATATCCCAAGGAAATAAGTGATAAGAACAAAGTCTCCATATATGTAAAAATATTTATAGCGGCACTTTTTGTGAGAGCAAAGAATTAGAAACAAAGGAGAAACCGACTGATTGGAGAATGGCTAAAGAAATTGTGGTATTTATGTCTAATGGAATATTACTGTACTGTAATACAGTACTGTGCTGTAATGATGACTGTGACAAATACAAAGAAGTAGGGAAATCTACATGAACTGAAACAGAGTTAATTTGGCATAGACAAATGTGTGTTGTATGTGTATACATGCATATGTATACATACAAAATTACTAAAACATATGAAAATGAAATGAACATGAAAACATATGTAAATGAAAAGAACAATGGCAAAAAAAGTCAAGTTTGCAAAATTGTACAGAACAAGTATGGCTTAAAAAAAGCAGGTGAGAAGATATTCCCAACCCTTTGTAGAAGTGAAAAATCCATAAATGTATATTGTACATATTTTCATATTTTATTTATATATTAATTAGTTGTGATGATTTTTTCCTCTTCTTTTTTGTCTTAAAACTAATATTGGTTATATGGGATAACTCTCAAGGAAGGAGAAGAGGAGGGATACTAGGGAAAACTATGATGATATAAATAAAATACATCATAAAACCTTTTAAAGAATTTGTCATCAAGTGGCCAGAATACTGGTAAATAATTCTTTCTGTGCTTAGACTGGCCCTCAGAAAGCAGATATATCCTCTTACCAAGACTGCTCTTTCCAATATGGTAGTCATAGCTTGTACATATTTACCATTGTCTTTAAGAATGTAGAGCTACGTCAGTGCCTTGATAAGGAGGATTTCATGAAGGAATAACATTACCATTCCATTTAAGTATCACACATCATGTAGTACAAACTTCATCTCTATACATTTTGCACTCAACCATGGCCTCTTTAGTTACCGGTGTTAGTCAACCAACAAACCAATCAATCAAGCATTTATTTGTTATGTGTCAAGTATTTTATTAGGTTCTGGGTATACAAATTAAATAAATGAAAAGTTAGTAGAGAAAATTTACAAGGAACTTACATTCTAATGGGGAAGACAATAAATACATATGTAATTATTTACAAAATAAATATGAGAACAAATACCAAGAAGCCAAATACAAGATAGTTTTTTGGAGGGAAGGTTCCAACAGTGGGGAGTGGTAGAAGGAGATCAGGAAAAGCTTCACATAAAAAGTGGCATTTGAAGGAAGAGAGGGATTCTATGAGGCAGAGGTAAAGAAACACATTCCAGCCATGTGGCATTCCCATGCAAAGGTATGCAGATGGAAGGTAAGGAGCTTTGTATGAGGAGGATAATCCAGTTTGGCTAGATGGCAGAGTGTGGGAGGAAAGAAAATATTCAATGGAAAGGTAAGCTGGGAATAGACTATGAAGGGCTTTAAAAAACTGAACTATGTTGGATTTTTTTTTAATCCTAGAGGCAATGGGAAGCCAGTGTTTACTAAGAGGGAAATGCCATGCTCATATTTGCTTTTAAAGAATATCATTGGCAGCAGTATGTAAAATAGCCAGGAACAGTGAGATAGTTGAGGCAGAAAGACCAACTAGGAGGCTATTATGATAATCTAGGCAAGAGGTGATGAAGTAACATGGTAACTGTATCCTAATGACTAAAAGGACTAAATTCTGTTTTCAGTCTGAGCATTTGAATGTTTGTGTAGCAGTATATTGTATTGGAAAGAGGTCTGGATTGCCTCTGTCACTAACAGTTTAACTTTAGAAGTTTCTTAAACTACCCGTACTACACAAATTATTATCAAAAATTGAGGAGAGCACCCTACCAAAATCTTTTTACATGACACATATAGTTCTAATGCTTAAATGAGGGAAAGTTAATGAGTGGATATCTATGCTCCAACCACTGATGCCAAAAAGGCCAAAGTTGCTCCCTTCTATGGAGACCTACAACATAGAAGTAACACCAAAAAATGATGTCACATTCATCATAGAAGATTGGAATGTTGAAGTAGAAAATCAAAAGATAATTGAAAAGACAGTCAAGTTTTACCTTGGGATACAATTAAAGGAGGGAAAAGACTAACAAAATTTTGTCAAGATAACTCATTGACCATAGAAAACACTTTTTATCAGCAACCCAAAAGGCAACTCTATAGATGAACATCACCAGAGGGTCAATAACAAAATCAGGCTGAGTATATACTTTGCAGTCAAAAGTGGAGAAGCTTTATATACTTAGTTAAAACAAGACCTGGAGCTGACTGTGGCTCAGATGATAAGGTTCTTATTGTAAAATTCAGACTTGATGAAACAGATAGGGGAAACCATCAGACTTATAGGTATAACTTAAATAACATCCCTTATGAATATGGAGTGGAGGTGACGAACAAATTTAAGAGATTAGACCTTACTGTTAGCAATGCATCCTAGGACCCACTTGACTTCATTTTCCCAGATTTCTGGCTCTAGGTCAGTAGCTACTGGGGTTATCAGTGATATCAAGATCTTTCTTTCATAGTTCTGTGTATATTCTGGCCACCTCTTCTTAATCTCTTCTACTTCTGTTAAATCTCTACCATTTTTTGTCCTTTAAAATGTCTATTTTTGCATGAAACATTCCCTTAATATCACTAATTTTCTTGAAGTTATCTCATCATTTCCATTAGATTGTTTTCTTCTATTTCTTGGCATTGCTCATTTAAGAGAGCCTTCTTATCTCTCCTTGTTCTCAGGAATTCTGCATCCACTTGGGTATACCTTTCCCTTTCTCCTTTCACTTTCTTTCTTCAGTTCATAAGCCTCCTTACATAGTCATTTTGGCTTTTTGCTCTTCTTTTTCTTTGTTTTGACTTTTTGTTGCTGCCTGCTATATAATATTGCAAACCTCTCTTCATAGTTCTTCAGGCACTCTACCATATCTAATTACCTCAATCTATTCATCACCTCCACTTACATCTTCATAAAGGATGATATTCAAGTCATACTATACAGTCCGATGATTTTCCCTACTTTCTTCAATTTAAATCTGAATTTTGGAATCAAATCATGATCTGAGCCATAGTCAGCTCCAGGTCTTGTTTTAACTGATTGTAAAGAGTTTCTCTACCTTTGGCTACAAATTATGTAATCAGTCTTATTATGATATTGACTATCTTGTGATGTCCATGGGCAGAGTCACTTTTTGGGTTGTTGAAAGAATGTTTTAGTGAGTTATCCTGACAGAATTTTATTAATCTCTGCCCTCCTTTATTTTGTATTCCAAAGTCAAACTTATCTGTTATTCCAGTTATCTTTTGATTTCCTCAGAAGGAAAATTATGGCAAATTTGACTGGAAAGCATACTAAAAAGCAGAGATATCACCTTACCAACAAAGGTCCAGGTAATCAAAGTTGTGGTTTTCCCAGGAGTAGTGTATGGTTGTGAGAGCTGGACTATAAGGAAAGTTGAATACTCCAGAATTAATACTTTCAAATTGTGGTGCTAGAGAAGACTTTTGAGAGTCTCTAGGACAGCAAGGAGATAGAATCAGTGAATACTTAAAAAAATTAATTCCAACTACTCATTGGAAGGAAAAATAGTGAAGCTGAAACTTAAATGCTTTGGCCACATAATAAGAAGATAGGACTCACTGAAAAATATCCTAAGTTGGGAAAGATTGAAGACAAAAGGGGAAATGGATGAAAGAGGATGAGATAGATAAATAGTGTCATGGATGGAATGAACATGACCTTGGTCAGATTTTGGGAGATAGTGGAAGTTAGAAGGACCTGGCATGCTATGGTCAATGTGGTCACATAGAGTCTGACATGACTCAACAATAACAAGAATATAAAATAAATCCACAAAATCAACTGCGTTCTCTTTTAGTTGTGGTAAAGAATTGGAAATTGAGGGGATGTTCATTAATTGAGGAATGGCTGAGCAAGCTGTTGCATATGATTGTGATGGAATACTATCATACTTTAAGAAATGATGAGCAGGATATTTCCAGAATAACAGGGCAAGATTTACATGAACTAATGCAAAGTGAGATGAGCAGAACCAGGAGAACATTGTACATAGTAACAACAATATTGCATGATAATCTACTATGAACAACTTAGCTATTCTCAACAATCCAAGACAATTCTATAGGACTTATAATAAAAGATGTTGTTCATCTCCAGAGAAAGAACTGGAAGAGGTTGAATGCAGATTAATGATACTTTTTCTTTACTTTATTTTTCTTTGGGTTTTTTGTCTGCATTTTCTTTCACAGAATGACTTACATGAATTTTTTTGCATGACTACACATGTATAACCTATGTCAAATTGTTTATCTTCTCATTTGGGAAAGGGAAGGGCAAGAGAGAACTTGGAACTCAAAAACTTGAAAAATAAGTTTAAAATTGTTTTTACATGTAATTGGGGAAAATAAAATATTAAACAAGACTTTAAAAAAATCAACTGCATTTCTCTATAATAATAAAATGTAAGAAGCAATAATAGAAAAAGAGATCACATTCCAAATAAGTAAAAAAAAAGCAAAAAGTATTTGGGCATCAATCTACTGAAGCACACAAGGCAGTTGTATAGATTAAATTACAAAGAATTCCTTAAAGAAAAAAAACTTAAGTAATTGGAAGAAAATTCAGAAAATTGGAAGAAAATTTAGCTCATGGCTTGGCTGCATTAATTTAATAAAAATGACAATCCCAACAAAATTAATTGTCAAGTATTGTCAATAATAAAAATTAATGTCAATCAAATTACTGGGCCAGCTAAGTGGCACTGTGGATAGAGTGCTAGGTTTGGAGTCAGAAAATCTCATCTTCCTTTTTTTTAAATCTGAACTCCGATACTTATTAGCTATTTGACCCTGGGCAAGTGACTTAATCATGTTTGCCTCAGTTCCTTGTCTGTAAAATGAACTGGAGAAGGAAATGGTAAATTATTCCAGTATCTTTGCTGAGCAAACCTCAAATGGAATTACAGAGTTGGACATGACTGAAGCAACTGACAACAACAACAAAAAATAAAATTATCAAATACATACTTCAGATATTGATGAAGTAAATAGATTGATAAAAATAATAACAAAATTCATTTAGAAAAACAAAATATCTAAAATATCAAGGGAAACAATCAAAGGAAAGAGATCGAGACAAAGGGGGAATAGCACTTTCAGACCTCAAGCTAAATTATAAAGCAACAGGCATCAAAAGTATCTGGTGTTATTTTTAAAATAGAGAGGTAGATCAATGGTACAAAATAAACAAAGAAGAACTAGAAGCAATAGAATGCAATAACCCAGTGTTTGAGAAATCAGAAAACATAAAATAATTTAGAAAGTTCCTATTTTTAAAAAAATACTTGGAAAATCAAATAGCAGTCTAGCAGAAATTGGGTTTAAACCGATACCTTATTCTATATTCCACAATAAATTCTAAATGGATTTGTGACCTTAATATTAAAGATCATACTATAAAAATATTAGAAGAGAAGTGTATCACATACCTCTCATCTCCGTTTTTGAGTAGGATATGTATCCTTAACCAAACAGAGATATAGGTGATTACAAATGTTAAAATAGATAACTTTGGTTATATTAAAGTGAAAAGCTTCTGCACAAACAAAATTAGTTTACCTAGTATAAGAAGAGAAGAGGTAGAGTGGGGGAAAAACTTTTTATCAAATGTCTCTGACAAGGGTATGGAACCCAAGATATTGACATAACTAACAGAAAAAGAGGGGGAAGGAGAAGAGAAGGGAGAGACGAAAGGGAAAATGAGGGGTGTGACAAGGAGTGACACAAGGAGTGACTCGAGGAGTGACATGAAGAGGGACATGAGGAGTGACCAGAGAGATGATGAGGAGAGACTGGTATCCAAAGATATAAGCAAATAGCTCTCAAAAGAAGAATTGTGAGGCAGCTAGGTGGCACAGTGAGTAGAGCACCGGTCCTGGAGTCAGGAGGACCTGGGTTTGGATCTGGCCTCAGACACTTGACACACACACACAAAAGCTAGCCAGGTGACCTTGAGCAAGTCACTTAACCCCAATTGCCCTACCCTCCCCACTCCAAAAAGCAAAAAAAAAAAAAAAAAAGAATTGCAAATTATTAACAACCACATGAAAAAAGAAACACTCCAAATCAGAGTATTATTCAAAAAATGCCTACAAATACTCCAAAGCTGTCAACACTTTCAAATGCTGCCCAAACCATAGTAAAACATAATTGGGAAGTATTCAAATAAAAAAAATAGAACATAGATAATATAAATATGGGTTTTTCTAAGTCAATATTTCACCCACAAGGTTCTTTATGTATGGTTTAGAGAGATCCATGTTTTTTTTAGTTCAACATTACAACTCCAAACCACTAATAATAAGAGAAATGCAAATCAAAAGAACACTAAATTTTACCTTACACCCTGAAAACTGGCAATGACAAAAAAGTCAATGTTAGAGGACTTATAAGATGATAGGTACACTAATGCATTGTTTGTGGAGCTGTGAATTGGTAAAAAGTCATTTTTGAAAATGTGGAATTATACAATAAAATTACTAAAATATCCATAGTACGATGCAGAGATTCCATTACCAGGCTTATACTTAAAGGAAGTCATTAATAAGAAGAATGTGGCCATATACAACAAAGTATTTTTAGCAACGTTTTTGTAATAACAAAAAGCTGGAAAAGTATAGGTTCCCATTGATTGGGAAATGACTATAGAAATTTTGGTAGATATATGTAATGGAATATTACTGTGCTATAAGAAATAATGAATGTGATGAATACAGATAAGCATAGAAAGATCTATGTATACCGTAAACAATGAAGTAGGCGGACCTCAAAAAAAAAAAAACCAGAATACACAATACACAATGACAACAATAAAGTAAGCAGAAAGAACAACCACACACACAGAAATCAAAAGTAAATGCAGCAGGGGCTGCCAGGTGGCACAGTGAGTAAGAGCGCTGGCCCCAGCGTCAGGAGACCCAAGATCAGTTTCGGCCTCAGATACTTGGCACCCAAACAAAAAATAACTGGCGTGTAACCTTGAACTAGTTACTTAAACCTAATTGCTTTAAAAAAAAAAAAAAGTAAATGCAGCAAAATTATAAAGATCAAGCAAAACTCAAATGAAGAATTATGAAATTATATACCCAACCCATTCTTTTAGGAGGTAGGAAGATCACAGGTATCACACATTGTACACATTTTGAGATTTTTTCAATATATTTATTGAATATGTTTTTTCCTTTTTTCTTTGTCTTTAAAGAAACTATTTGTTATATGAGAGGGCTCTCTGGGAGGGTGAACAGAAGGGAGAGGTTTACTGAGGGAAATTATGGTGATGTAAAAAAAAGACTTCTACAAAATCTTATTTTTAAAACTGAAAAAAAAGTCACTTAAGCTCTCTAGGTCTTATTTTTCTCATACGTCAAGTGAAAGGATTATTCCAGACAATCTCTAAGTCCTTTCTCATTCCAAAATTCTAAAATTCTGCCCATTCTGTCATGATTTTCATGAAGTCTATGTGTGTGTGTGTCTATGTGTGTATGTGTGTGTTTTAAACAAATTTGCTACATTACTTTATATTCGATTTGTGATTTGGTCCACTACCAGAAAAGAAAATTTCAGATCATAGATCTTTTCAGTCATCTTCCAGGATTCTAACAGGTTTCAAAGCAATCTGTTAAGATGGGAGAGGTTAGAAATGGCTTACTATATTGGATAAATTTTGTAGTTTACATAATTCTCTAGTTATACTATAAGCATTAGCTTACTTGTTCACCTAAAAACTACAAAATGAAGAGCAATCCTTCACAAAAACCATTGAAAGATTGAATTTTCTTTCTAATACTTTTTTTGAGGGGCCTAAATTCCATTAAGGTCATTTGAAAGGAGAATAACTTTAGAAGAGAAATAAAATTGTTTTAAAGAAATAAGCACCTCAGGGATGCCATGTTCTCATATATTTTCATACCTGAACTCTAAGGGCTTCTCTGAGCAATTTCATAAAATACTACGATAGAGACAGCATAAAGATATGGGGCAGGAAAATGAAATAAAAGTCCCTTAGGAAATTCAATTCTCCCTTAGGAAAAGTATCGTTCTCAATGCACTATCTCCATTCATATTGTCTTCTATATATGAGTAATAACTAGCACTTATATGGTGTGTTAAGGTTTTAAAACTCTTTATATGGCATCCCCATGATATAAGAAGCATCATTCATCGTCATTCATATTTTACAGATGAAGAAACTGGTATGCTTAGTGGTTAACTCACTTGCCCATGGTCACATAATTAATGTTTCAGAAAGAACTCAGGCCTAGGGTGGCTAGGAGGCACAGTGAATAGAGCACCGGGCCTGGAGTCAGGAGGACCTGAGTTCAAATTCGGCCTCAGACACTTAAAACAAAACTAGCTGTGTGACCTTGGGCAAGTGACTTAACCCCAATTGCCCTTCAAAATGCCAAAAAAAAAAGGATTCAAACATACCTCTCCTAATTCCAGACCCCATGTTTAATCATTATGACACATGGCCACCGATTAGGCTGTACAATTAATTGGAGGTCTGGGAGGTTAGGTGGCACAGGAGATAGAGCACTTGGTTTAGTATCAGGAAGACTCATCTTCCTGAGTTCAAATCTATCCTCAAATATTTACTAATTGTGTGACCCTGGACAAGTGACTTAACCCTGTCTGCCTAAGTTCATCATCTGTAAAATGAATCAGAGAAGGAAATGACAAACCACTCCAGTATCTTTTCAAAAAACAAAAAAAAAATCATCAAATGGGATCACAAAGAGTTTGATACAACTGAAAGATGACTGACAACAAAAGTTATACAAGGAAGACAGTATGATGCAATGGAAAGAGCGCTATACTCGGAGTCCAAGGATCTGAGTTCAAATCACAGCTCTGTTAACTGTTTCACCTATGGGACCTTAACAAATCACTTCATTTCTCTTGGCCTCACTTTCCTTATCTGAAAAATAAAAGAGTTCAACTAGATGACCTTTAGGGCTCCTTCCTCTAGCTCTAGATTTATGACCTTAATAATACTAATCCAATATTTCTCTGAGATTAAACTATGCAGTTTCCTGGTTGAAACTTACTGCTGACATGAAGCCATCCTTGTCAATCAATCATTTAACATTCATTAAGTGCCTATTACAAGTAAAAGAAAGACATACTAAGAAAAGCAACAAAAGAAAAGTCCCTGACCTCAGGGAGTTCACAGTCTAATATGGGAGACAATGTGCAAATGACAATGTTCAAACAAGTTATGTATGAGACAAATTAGGAGCAAAGAAGGCATTAAGACTAGCAAAGAATGGAAATGGCTTCTTGCAGAAGGTAGGACTCCAGCAGGGACTTTTAGGTAGTGAAGGAAGTAAAGAGATGGATATAAGGAGTGAGAGTGAAAGAAGCAACACTTTGATGGCAGAAGCTATATTTTTGCCTCTTTTTATATCCTGAGCAATTAGTACACTGCCTGGCACATAGTAGACACAACAAATGTTTATCAGCCAAATGGAAATGCTTGGAATTGAGGGACAGCAAGCTTTCTATGCTGTTTTATCAAGTTGAGGTTTTTAATAATGCAAATATTGCTTTGTTTTCTAGTTTTCTATGTGCTATGTTTCCCCATCTAAATTATGTACTTAAGGGCAGAATTTGTGTACCTTCTATCTTTTGCATTTTCTGGGTGAACTGTTATTCTTTAAGGTGTATCTGTTCAATAAAAGGTTGTTGAATAAAGCAGATTATGCATGGGCTCATAAAACAAGGTAGAAGAGATATTAGAGATTATATATCTAGTTGATCCTCCTTCTATAATAAATGAGAACATTATAGCCCAGAAAGATTAAGTGATTTGCCTTAGGCCAGATAGTAAATTATTAGCAAAGCTAAAAGTAGAACTCTCAGTTCAATGACTTTTCTTTCATTCATTTACTTAGGATATAATCACGGATATGTACTCACAAGAGTAAGATCACTAATAATCCACAAAGGACAGCTAGGTGATACAGTGGATAAATTGTAGGAACTGGAGTCAGGAAGACCGAAGTTCAAATCTGGCCTCAGAGACTTACTAGCTGTATGGCCTTTGGCAAGCAACTTAACTTTGTTGTTTCCTCAATCTGTAAAATGAATTAGAGAAAGAAATGGTAAAGTACTCTAGTATCTTGGCCAAGAACCTGACATATAGGGTCACAAAGGGTCAGACACAACTGAAAAAATGAATCAAAAACAAAAAATAAGCTAGAAAAGGAAATGGCAAACCACTCTAATATCTTTGCCAAGAGAATCTCAAATGGGGTCACATGAAGAGGCAAATGCGACTGAAACAACTGAACAAATAATCCACAAAGTGAATGATACATAAATAGATAGTGAAAAGTTAAAGAAGTACAAATATTACTTTTCTGATTTTAATTTGGCCTGATAAACACTTGAATTTAAATAGCATTTTTAAATGGGAAAAGAATTAAGTGAAAATATCTCACATTTATATAACCTTGAAGGTTACAGAATCTTTTCACCTATATTTGATCCTCACATCAGCTCTGTGAGATGCAATGCAACTGTTATAACCCTTACATTCACATTTTCCCTCTAAGAAAATTTAGTTAAAAAACTAAATTCAGTGGGGTGGCTAGGTGGCACAGTGAATAGAGCACTGACCCTGGAGTCAGGAGGACCTGAGTTCAAATCTGTCCTCAGACACTTAACACAAAAAACTAACCATATGACCTTGGGCAAGTCACTTAACCCCAATTGCCCTACCTTCCCCCTCCAAAAAAAGGCCAAAAAAATCTAAATTCATAACATAAAGAGGCTTGGTAAATAAAAATTCAAGGTAACAAGAGTTGATTTATTTTAATAAATAATGTTAATCAATTCATCTTGATTGACGTGCCCACTGCTAGTATTTCTCAATGAACAAACATTCATTAAGAGCCTATGTACCAATTACTGTGCTAGGCACCAGGGATACAAAGATGAATGTGAAAACAGTCCCTGACCTCAAAGAATTTACATTCTACCAGAGAAGATGGTTTTGCTGGCTATGTTAACCGCGAATAATGTCATTGCTGGGGCTTGATTTTGTAAGGAAGAACACAAAAGAGAGAAAAGACAGCATGAAATTCATTCTGGCAAGGCATGTCTGCTTGGTTTGCCACAACCTGAGTGGGTGGCTTTGTGTGTGAGGCTACAGAGTAAGAGCAATTAAAGGTTACAAAATAAAACAACAGACCCTGAAAGAAAGCCTCCTATTACTAGTTCTAGATAAGACATAATTTTCCCTAATGTGCAATTCCCACCTACGAACAAAAGAGCAGTTTACAGTATATACAAAGTGATAAAGATAGCTGTCATTTGTGTAAGATAAAAAAAATATTCTCTATACAGGTATATACAGAAAAACCTATGAAATAAATTCAAAGTAGCTTAGGAAAGGAGGGCACTAGCAGTTGGGAGGATCAGTAGAAGGTCATGCTTGAACTGAGTCTTCAAAGAAATGAGATCCTACAAAGCAGAGATGAGGAAGGCCCTAGTGATAACTGGTCCTGGACCTCTCCATGCCCACCCCCCTCTGCAGAGGTACTCTGACCAATTCTGATTCTACTATGATAGCATGCTGTCATAGAAAAAGCATAGGCTTGAAACTAAGAAGAAGGATCTCTTCATTCAAGACCTGGCTCCTTTTGTGAGTTGTCTTCCCTCATTAAATTGTAAGATCCTTGAGGGTAGAGACTTTCTTTTTTTTTTCTTGTCTGTATACCCTGTGACAGGTACATAATTGGTGCATAATAAATGTTTATTGAATTTAATTAAAATGTTGTGAACAGGTTTGATTACCATTTGGATTACAATATTATTATTATTTGCAATTAATTATTCTTCAGATTTGTGTGAGAGCTTTAATCTTATAGTCAACCCATTAATTATTCCAGAGCTAGAAAATCTCCCTTATTTTATGTCGATGTGTCAGATTCAACTTAGGTGACCTTGTTTCTACTTTAAGGGGTACCTCCCGTGAGGGGTTTACAGCCCTCAATCCACTGACTAAGAAAGAGTGCTTCACCTCTGTTAGCTGCACATTTTGTACAGGATAAGAACTGGAGTCAATATGCTAACAAGCCCTTGTCCTTGTGATGGAAATCACCAGTGATCAATTAAACGGATGTTCTTTCCATCACTAAGGATGGCCGTTCCACGGTTACTTAATTTCCATTAAGAGAGAAAAAGGAAACAAAAAGTTCCTCCACTTCCCCCTTTTCTGACTCCATCTGTTCTTCCCTCTTGACTTTGTTCTGAGGGTCATGTTAAGCCTGAATGATTCATGAAAGGGTCTGATTTAAAATCCCAAGTGACATTTACTTTAAGGAGCTCCTTAGTTCGAGTCTGGTGCTTATTATCAGGTCTCTCTGGATTCATTTTCTGAGAATGGCAGGCTACCATGGCATGAGAGGTTGGGTATCTATCCAAATGTCTTTTTCAGGCTATCAGAAGACTATCATTTATCATGTCAATAGGCATTTAAACTTTTCCTTGGCTTCCTAAGCAGTCCAAATGAAGGAGCATTGTGAGAATAACCTTCAAAGTAGCTACCAGTACATATTCAGCACTAATTCCAGTGATTCCAAGGTCATTTTTATTTAGATCAAATATCTTGAACTGATCAACTATTCAAAACATGCCAGCTCTCATCTCTGTGCCTTTGCATAGATGTCCGCTAAGTACTTTCTCTCTTCACCTCTGCCTCTTAGAATCCCTAGCTTCCCTCATGCCTGTACCCAGGTGTTCCCATCAGAGGACTTTTCTGATCATCCCAGTTACTAGGATATTCCCCTGTCCTTTCAAATTACATGTATGTTGCTTGCAAGGTGTAGAACTTGACTTAGTGAATAGGAGAGAGTATGAAATAGATATACATTCTGCCTCTCATGTGTTGACTGTATGACCCTGATTAAGTCACTTAACCTCTGTGATTTAAAAAAAATAGAGTTTTAGAGTAGGTACCAAACTACATTGGCAGAGACAGTTCCATCACAAGCCCCTTACACTGATAAAATTACCTGTCTGGTTTGGGGGAAATGGAAACAAACACACACACACACACACACACACACACACACACACATAGCAACAGCAGCAGCAGCAGTTTGTACCCCTATGCCACATCTCTCAACAACCTCCATGGAACTCTCTACAGGACATCTGTCCCTTCTTGGCATGACTGTACTTATAATGGGACTCTTCTCTCTACCACTGCATCCCCCACACAAGTGAAATTGCCCCAGCTTCAATTTCAGGTTATTACAAATCTGATTCTCAGTCAGGTTTTCCAATGTATCTTGCTACCATGCTTTCAGTTCTAGTCATTTGGAGGTTAAAAACCAATGAAGATAACTGGAATCATTTATTTTCATTTAACACTTACAACCCCCATTATCTAGTAGCTGTCAGTCAGGAAAATGAAATCTGGTGATAACTTCCTTTTTTGTTCAAATCTTCAACCTGCTTAAACTCATGGTAGACTTTTCTAGTTATCTCTTTGCTTTGGGTAGCAATTAAGGCATAGTTACTGAACATCTCTAAAGATATCTTTCAAAAACCTGCAATGAGATCATTTATACAATGATGTTTCTAATGCCCTTATGGAGAAATGAACCTTTTCTTCCCAGCCTTCAGATCCAGTCATTATTTTTGTGACTAGCCCAAGAGTTCAATACCTACACGCAACTAATAACTAATTCTGTAATTTCATCTTTGTAAATTCCAGGTTATGACAGCCTCCCTTAATCTTTGACATCTTAACTTTGATTAGTAATGAAATACATTGGTCACTGATATTATCCCTTCTTAATTTGTCCTAATATGAGCTCCCTGCTACCAACCGTACCTGCCTGGTAATGGTAAGTCTCCAGATAGAAAGTATATGTTTCTTATAAAAATGGCAGCCATCCTAAGAGAATCTCCATGGATGCAGATGAGACAGATGCCCTTTTCATTTACTTTTCACTTTACAGTGATAAAAGCTATAGCCATTGAACAATAAAGATGCATTTCAGAAAGAAGGCTTTTTCCCAGCCTAGGAGCAATGCCTAGCATTGTCAGCTGCTGTCAGGAGTTATGTCAGAGGTTATCAAATTATGATCTCAGATTCTCTCATGAAGAAATCTTACTTTTCTAGCTTGTAACCTTTACTTGGAAAAAGAACTTAGAAATTATGACTAGATACTTTATTTGGATTTTTGTTAATATTTTTTCCAATTAAATGTAAACATCTTTTAGTTCCAAATTCTCTTCCTCTCCTCTACCCTGAGACAGCAAGCAATTTGATTTAGACAATACATGTGGAGTGATGAAAAATATATTTCTATATTAGTCATGCTGTGAAAGAAAACACAGACTAGGGGCAGCCAGGTAGCACAGCGAGTAAGAGCACCAGCCCCAGAGTCAGGATGACCTGGAATTGAATCCGGGCTCAGACACTTAGCACCCACCCAGAAACACCTGGCCGTGTAACCTTGAGCAAGTTACTTAACCCCAATTGCTTAGGGGCATCCAGGTGGCGCAGTGAGTAAGAGCACCAGCCCCAGAGTCAGGATGATCTGGGGATCGAATCCGGGCTCTGATACTTAGCACCACACCCAGAAATAACTGGCTGTGTAACCCTAAGCAAGTTACTTAACCCCAACTGCTTAAAAAAATAAACAGAATAAAAATAAAGAAATAAAAAATAGTATGCCTTGATCCTCATTCAAATGCCATCAGTTCTTTCTCTGGAAGTGGACATCACTTTTCATTATACATCCTTTGGAATTGTCTTGAATCTTTCTATTGCTGATAGCTAAGTCATTCACAGTTGGTCATTGTTACTATATTGCTGTTACCATGTACAATGCCCTCCTAGTTGTGCTTACTTCACTTAGTATCAGTTCAGACTTCCCAAGTCTTTCTGAAAGAATCCTACTCATCATTTCTTATACCACAATAGTATTCTATTACATTCATATACCATAGCTTGTTCGGTTATTCCCCAATTAATGGGCATCCCCTCAATTTCCAGTTCTTTGCCAAGACAAAAAGAGTTGCTATAAATACTTTTGTACAAATAGGTTTGATTCCCCCTGTTTAAAAATTTCTTTGGGATACAGACCTAGTAACATTATTGCTGGGTCCAAAGGTCCACAGTTTAAAGCCCTTTGTGCATAGTTCCAAATTGCTCTCTAGAATGGTTGGATTGGTTCTCAACTCCACCAACATGGAATTAGTGTCTCCATTTCCCTTCATCCATTCCAACATTTAGCATTTTCTTTTTCTGTCATATTAGTCAGTCTGAGTTGTGAGGTATGCCTCAGAGTTGTTTTAATATGCATTTCTCTAATCAATAGTGATTTAGAGCATTTTTCATATGACTATAGATAGCTCTGATTTCTTCTTATAAAAAATTACTTATCAATTGTGGAATGACTTGTATTCTTATCAATTTGACTCTGTTCACTACATATTTGAGAAAAGAGACCATTTTCAGAGAAACTTGCTATAAAGTTTTACCCCCAGTTTTCTGCTTTCCTTTTGATCTTGGCCGCATTTGTTTTGTTTGTGCAAAACCTTTCTAATTTAATATCATCAAAATTATCCATTTTGCCTACCATAATGTTCTCTGCCTCTTGTTCGGTCATAAATTCTTCACTTATCCATAAATCTGACAGATAAAAGAATTCCATGTCCCTCTAATTCACTTGTGATATTATTTTTTTTTTTTGCCTTTTGGAGGGCAATTGGGGTTAAGTAACTTGCCCAAGGTTACATGGCTAGTTTTCTTGTGTGGGTGTTAAATGTCTGAGGCTGGAACTGAATTCAGGTCCTCCGACTCCAGAGCCGGAGCTCTTACTCACTGTGTCACCTAGCGGTCCTGTGATATTATTTGTTAGGTCTAAATCATATACCCCTTCTGACCTTATCTTGGTATACAGTGCAATATATTGGTCTTTACCTAGTTTCTACAGAACTACTTCCCAGTTTTCCCAGTAGTTTTTGACAAATAGTGAGTTCTTTTCCCAAAAGTTGGAACCTTTGAGTCTATCAAAAACTAGATTAGTGTGGTCATTAGCTATTACGTATTGTGTACACAGGCTAATTCACTAATCCACCAATTTGTCTTTTTGTCAGTATCAAATTGGTTTGATGCTTACAACTTTGTAATATGGTTTGAGATCTGCAACTACTAGGCCACCTTCTTTCACATTTTTTTTTCATTAATTCCCTTGCTATTTGTGACCTTTTGTTCTTCCAGATGAATTTTGCTGGTTTTTTCCTGATGCTATAAAGTAATTTTTTAGTAGTTTGGTATGGCACCAAATAAGTAAATTAACAGGTAGAACTGCCATTTTATTATATTGGCTTGGCCTACCAATAAGCAATTAATATTTTTTCCAGTTTTGGGGGTCTGATTTTATTAGTGTGAAAAGTGTTTTATGATTGTGCTCATATAGTTCCTGAAATTGTCTTGACTAGTCTTTTAGGCTAAAATTGTTTTAAATGGAATTTCTCTTTGTATCTCTTGCTGCTAGACTTTGTTGGTAATATACAGAAATGCTAATGATTTGTGAGGCTTTGTTTTATATTATGCAACTTTGCTGTGAATTATTTCAACTAGATTTTTAGTTGATTCTCTTTGGATTCTCCAAGTATATCATATCATCTCTAAAGAGTGATAGTTTTATTTCCTCATTGCCTATTCTAATTCCTTCAATTTCTTTTTCTTATTTTATTATTATAGCTAGCATTTCTAGTACAATATTGAATAATAGTGGTGATAATGGGCATCCTTGCTTCACTCCTAATTTTATTGGAAAGGCTTCTAGCTTAACCACATTACAGATAATGCTGCTAATGGTTTTAGATAAATACTACTTGTCATTTTAAGAAAAAGCTCCATTTATTCCTATGCTCTCTAGTGTTTTTAATAGGCAAGTGATTTCACTTCTCTCAGCCTCAGTGTACTCAACTGCAAAATGAGAATAATAATAGCACCTACTTCTAAAATGTCAGCTATAATTATTGCAGTTGGAGTCAGAGGCCATGGTTCTAAAGTCTGACTTAGTTACTTAATAGCTATGTAAGAGTGACTAGAAAGGAAGGTATAAGGAGCAAAGAATTCTTCATTCCACTTGGGTTCTTCTTCCAAGAAATGTCACATTCCATTTCCCTTTAACCCAAAACTAACACTACTTTTGGGTCATTGACCAAGCATTTGTGAATTGTACTATAGGCCTTTTGGGGATTCTGTAGTTGCTGCTGTCAAAAGAGGAAAGAAACCCCACTGACCTTGTATATACTTCCTATGTTACCCATGTATCACCTACTCCCTTACATATGCATCCCCAGAAAAGTGACATCAAGTTTGAGATACTTTGTAGGTTATTGCCCAATCAAAATCATGGTTCCCAGCTCCACCTACCAAGCCTCTATTTTTACTAACCAAATGGGGGATACATTAGTCCACAAAAGACATTTAACCAAACTATGAGCAAATGAAATTTCTATAAAAGATGCCCTTCCACCCCTGGCACACTTGGAGTTCTTTCTCCCATAGGTGACCATACCACTAAGAGACATTTATGCAGAAAATGCATGGGACCAGGGAACAAGTATGAAGGCACATACTTCAAGAACCCATGTGGATGGAGCACACTGAGAAGAAATGCACAAAAAAGACATTCTTGACCATGGCACATGTATGTCTGGAGAAATTCATGCCTCCAACTGTGTAAGGCTGATATCTTCTAGGGGTGACATTGTCCTAACTTCTCCTGCTCTATGCTGGGTGCCAGGATTCTCTTCTCTACTGAATAACTCCTATTTTCCCTCTGCTGGAAATCTCCACTGCTTTCTCCATTGGCTGCTTTCTGCTTCCATTTACTACCACCTTCTGAGTTTTAGCTCTTCAGGGTCACCTGTTAAGACATTTGCTTCCATCTACTAAAGTATCAGAGTTATAAAACTTCCCATGACAAGGATAGGCTGACATTCTTTTTAGTGTGTAGCTTCTAAGTCTCTGAGCTTCCATAACTAACCAGGTTGCCAACAAAATCCCCTAATTTGCTCCTAAGCTAAGACAATGTCTATTCTTTTAGCTACTCTTTTTTTTCTCCTGAGATAGACACAGTCAGGGGGTGGCTAGGTGGTACAGAGAATAGAGCACCAGCCCTGGAGTCAGAAGGACCTGAGTTCAAATCTGGCCTCAGACACTTAACACTTGCTAGCTGTGTGACCTTGGGCAAGTCACTTAAGCCCAATTGTCCTGCCTTACCCCCTCCAAAAATTAAAGAGAGAGAGAGAGAGAGAGAGAGAGAGAGAGAGAGAGAGAGAGAGAGAGAGAGAGAGAGAGTCCTTGGTTCCAGACAATTGATTTGGCTTTGAAAATCCCCTCAGTACTTTGCTAACTCCTGTCTTATGCTTGACCCATTTTTAGTACTCTACTCAAAAAATTCCACAGGAGTTATGCAGAAGCCAGGAGAGTGGAACCCATCTTGCTCTAGATGCAGGAAAATGAAGTTAGGGCAAAAGTCCAGGTGAAAGACACTTTCCATCTTTTGTTCTATCTATCTGCCAGTGACAAAAAGTTGATCCTCTTGCATCTACCTCCACCCAGAACACAAGTATGGGTTCTCTGCACACTCTTTAAGATTCCCAGGGCCTAATTTCTATGCACAATTAACCAAACACATATTGTTCTCATTTTTAGACATAAACAGAATATCACATAAAATATATTAGGACAAGTCCTAAGCAAAATCCTATAAATAATAAAAATGTTAAATACTCAATCAAATAATGAAAATATATCAATACCCTCCAAATTTCCTGAGGCTCTTTGTGACCTTCATCTAATTCAACTAGTCTCCGGGCTTAAATACATTAAAATAAATTCTGCAACTAGAAATTTCAAGGCCAAATCAAGTTAATTCTACTTGATACTACAAGCTGCTACTACAATACTACTACTTCATATACCTTCCTCTGTGGGATGGGGAATATGAAGGATCATCTCACTTTATTGTTGTTATTGCTTTAATTTAACCAGGATTGCAGTCAAGAAAGGAAAAAATCTACTCAAAGAAACTAAATTAAAACAAAACATAGCATACCTGTACCCGTTGACATATTTAATATTCAAAATGATGAGTTCGCCACAGTACAGCAAAACATTTATAGCCACACTCTTTGTAGGAGCCAAGAACTGGCAACAGTATATAATCATCAATTGCTGAATGACCAAAACAAAGGCAGTACATAAATGTATTAGAATACTTCACTGTAAGAAATTATAAATATGAAGAATATGAAGAAGAATGGGGAACATATAAGCTGATGCAAAATGATGCAAATAACATCAAAGATACAACATACCCAATAAATACAACAATGTAAATGGAAAGAACAACAAAATTAAAACTAAATGCTGCCTGATTATAATGACCAGGATTGTCCCTGAAGAATAGGGATGAGAATGTACCATGCTCCTTTCTTAGCAGAAATAGTGAACCATGGGTGAGAATACTACATATAATGTTAGATTTTATTAATATGCTGGTTAATTTTGTGGAACTATTTTTTTTCTCTTTTAACAAATTTCTTCATAAAGGACAACATTCTGGGTGGGGAAGAAAAGGATATATTAGGAAATAAAGGTGATATTAAAATACAAAAAGGAAGATTAAAGATAAAAAATGGGAAATTCAGATTGCAAATAATCCTTCAGAAATATATGAAATATAATTCATGCTTCTGGGGTCAATATCTTGAAAGGGTGTGTCCATTTGGACTTCTACAAAGCTGAAGGTCTTAAGGGGCAATGAAAGTACATCTTTTTATTGTCCTATGTTATGAACATGATTGTTTTGTTCTGTGAATGGAAAATAATATTTTTTAAGAAGAGAGATGATGAAATATAAAGGAAGGAACCTTCCAGGCATTACTTAAGGATTCTATACCTTGTAGGGGTCCAAGGTTTTGAAAAGATAAAATGATATGAAAAGTTCATCAGAGATAAGTAGCTTTCCCCCTGCTGCCTTTGCCTCACTACATTAGTCTCGAGCCATTCATTTGCATTAGACCCAATTGTAGTCTGTTAAATATAATCGGGGCATTACCCTAAATTAGAATGGGGCTCCTCATTGAGATAAACTTAGTCTGAACTATGAAGAACTGGCAAACAGAAGAAGCAATACTTCTCCCACCTCCAGACTGGGAGGGAAGAAACCTTAGGGATATACAGCCCTGAAGAAACAAATGAAAGGGCTTCTGTAAATCTTGCTCTAAAGGTCTTAGCTCTTTCTGAAGGAACACAGTAGCACGTCAACTGAAAAGAGCATTGCCATGAATAGGCTCCCAAAGGGTAGTGCAACCTATTAACACAATCACAACTAGCTAGGGGTGATAAGGGCTTTGTCCCAGGGTGCTGCAATTCAGAGGAGGTGAGTGCTTCATTCAGCATCATGGAAGAGATAAACAGCATTTAGTTAACAAAATTCTTAGTTAAAATAAAGCTACCAGGTGATATGCTTCCTCTCGTCAGGAGCTCCTGGTCCACTGTGCCCTTTTCCACTTCGTACTACACAACCCTTGGCAATTTACCCAGCAGCAACCACAACTGGGCCAAGTGTCTCTCCTCTCCTCTCCTCTCCTCTCCTCTCCTCTCCTCTCCTCTCCTCTCCTTTCCTCTCCTCTCCTTTCCTCTCTTCTCCTCTCCATGGAATTACTCTTTAAAAGCTGATCTGAGTTTTGTACTACACGCTCCCAGAACAAAAATAGCTAATTAAGGTTCTGGCTACTAGAAGGGGGGAAGCATTAAAGTCTTCTGACTTGTTCATTGAACTATAGTACCTAACAAGCCATAAAGTCCACTGGGTCCTAAATCCGCTAACTCACATGCTTCATAATGGAGAAAGACAGTCTGACTCAACAATTTTCCTAATACTTCAGATCTCTCAAAAAAACTTGATGTGGTGTTATTAGACAACCCACTGAACAAAAAAAAAAAGGTTAGTTTCACTGAAGGCAAAAGTAATGGCATGTAGTATTTGGCTACAGAAATGACATAAAATTATATATATATTATTAATATTATAAATAATTAGTATTTACCTAGCACTTAAGGTTTGAGAACATTTTACATATGTTATCCTTACAACAACCCTGGGAGATAGTTGCTATTATTATCCCCATTTTACAGTTGAGGGAACAGGTCAACAGAAATTAATTAACTTGTACAGAGTCATACAACTAATAAATGTCTAAGGCAGGATTTGAACCCATCTTCCTGATTAAGTCTTGTGTTCTATCCACTGTGCCTCCTAGCTCAATATACATACACACATATATGTACATACATACACACATGTATATCTATAACCATGTCTATATATATATATTGGTATATCCATATATACTCATACATGTGGGTGCATACATGTATACACATAGATGGCCAGGGAGGGTGTTATGATTTGGAAAACCCCAAAGATGGTAAATGAAAGCCAGAGTGGAGTAGACTGACATACCTTTTCCCAGTAGGAATGAAAGTATAAAGTGGATTATGGTTTCAGAACTGAAAAATGGTAAGGGATGAAGGGGGGAAGGTAGATTCAAAGTGACAGGGAATGAAATGGTTGAGAAAAGGAAGCATGGCAGGGGCCCATAAGGAAGGAAGGGGGAGACAGAGTAAGAGTGAGAGAGAAAGAGAGAGAGAGAGAGAGAGAGAGAGAGAGAGAGAGAGAGAGAAACATATAAACATATACACACATAGTGGGAGATAGAAGAAAGATGATAGATAATAATTGTATAATGGAAAATAATGGGACTACTGGGTGGTGCAATGAATAGAATGCCAGGCCTGTAGTCAGGAAGAGTCATCAGCCTGAGTTTAAAATCTGGCCTTTAGACACTTACTAGCTATATGACCCTGGGCAAATCACTTCACCCTCTTTGCCTCAGTTTCCTCAACTGCAAAATAAGTTGGGGAAGAAAAATGGCAAAACATTCCAGAATCTTTGCTAAGAAAACCCCAAATGGGGTCACAAAGAGTCAGACACGATGGAAGAACAATCAAAAATAAATTGGCCTCGATATTTTCTTAACAGCGGGATCTTAAACTAATCACTTTATCTTTCTAAATCTCAATCTTTATCTATAAAATGGGAAAAGAAATAGTATCTACCTCACAAAGACATGAACACTTTCACCAGTCACCTAGTCTTACTCTCACTTACCTTCGCAAGATTTATCAAATAAGTCCCCTTTCCTCTATTTACAGTTGCGCTCTTTGTCACCTAATGCCTGAAACTATTGAAGCACTGCTATCTTCTAACTGATTTCCTTGCCTCAAGTTTCTTTTGACTCTAATATATTCTCCAGATTTTCCTAAAGGATATGTGACTTATCACTACAACCAACACACACACACACAAACACACACACACATACACACACAAATGCCAGAGGTTCCCTATTACCTCTAGAATGCAATAGAAAGGTCTTTGTATCCAAAGCTCTTCACAACATGACCCCTTCCAGCCTCCAGACTATTTTCTCCCATGTTAACTATGATCTAGTTGTGCTGGCTTATTTATTATTCCTGACACAATACTTTTATCTCCTACCTTCATTTCTTTGCATTGGCCATCCCCCATTTCTGATGTCTAGAATGGTCTCTCACCTTATTTCAACCTCACAGAATTTTCAGCTTCTTTTCAAGGCTCAGCTCAAGTGTTATCTTTCACAGCAGAAATTTTCCAGTCCCCCACCCCCACCCCAACTGCCCTTTCTCCTCAAAAGTTATCTTTCATCAACACTGTATGTAGAGTTTATATAACTATTTATTTGTAACACAATAAATTACTTGGGGAAAGAAACTGATTTTGCTTTTCTTGGTATACCAATACCTAGTATAGTGCCTGCATATAGTACTCATTTAATTAATATTTGTTCATTAATCAGATTTTCTGTTAGGAAAGTGCTCTGTAAGTTTTCAAAAGACTGTATCAATATAGGATGGATTTTCATTTTTAAAGTGCCCTTCTCCTTACCCTTCAAGTATATTGTTTCCCAATGTTTATTGTATAAATATGGCTCAGGAACAGTGTGGAGGAGGAATATTCCAAAGTTATATTTAAACCTTTAGATATAAACAATAACTATTTTATTCCACTTTATAAGAAATACTTACTCAAGGTCATTGAGATAACAAGTAAATGATGCAATCCCATTGTTTAACCCTTAGACAGATGACTGTAAAAGCACCAATCTCGGGTGAATTAGAACCATCACATTGTAGCTAACAAAAGAACAGGTGGAGGACACAGAACCAATAAAGTAGTACTGCTATGCTGAGTACTGTTCCCTACCAAGCAGATTTTAATTACCTTTTAATTCCTCAGTGCTCTTACTGAAGTACTTCACAGTCTAGAAATACACATCGCTGGCTAATTCTATAGCTTTGTGTTTGTTTTCTGAAATGGAATCCCCAGTAGGGAAATTTCAGAAAAGACTGTATCTCCAACTACTTTATGCTAAGCTGAAAACTGCTTAAATTTTAGCTACTTTAATGATTAACTAATCAGAGCAGAGTCTTTATATGTTCCAAAAGTCCAGGACTTGGTGAGTTAGATCACACTTCATAAAGCTTCCAATGAAGCATATATTAAAGATAAACATATTTAGGCTGCTTTTGAAATGAAAGGCACTTAAAATAAATCTCCAGTGTAAAACTTGTGGACACTCCTTCCTCCAGAGTGTAAGTCTACCAGGAAAGACTTGACTGCCATCTCAAGTTCATGGTTCACATCCCCACATCCCCAAAAACCATAGCTCATGAACTCCCACTGATATGTTTACCTTTAATAGTTGTCCAAATCACAAAAGAGTCAAAGCAAAACATTTAATTAAATATTATAATAAGAAATAGTGTTATATTCCTACAAAGGTATATGGCATTAGCAAGACGAATTGATATACAATGGGAATGGATTTCTTTAGAACTACTCTTTTTTAGTGAAGTCACTGCAAAGCTCCCTGATGGGTACTACCTAACCAGATGCCTGCTGAATACAGTTTCTGTCAGATACTGCTTGGCTATTTCTTGCTTAGGGAAAATCAATTCCTCTCCTATTTCCTTAATTTAAAAAGTAAAAACTGTCATTAGCTCCTTTTTTAAAAACGTAGAAATACTTGTCTGAGAACTAACAAGAAATTTCCCCTTCCTATTCCATAGGAATTTGGCTACAGAGGCATCCAAACTCCCTGCAAACAGATACTTAGTTTTGGATGCCAAGCTCTTTAGAGCAAAGAGAAAGACACACACCCCTTCTCAGTTAACTAGTGCCTCCTGATTTTGTCCTTTTCCTGTGTCACCTTCTCTTGTTCAGTCAGGGAGAAGGAACACACAATTGGGAGGTAAATCAGAGACATCTACTCTCATACATATTTTAAGAGGACAAGAGGAAATATTTTCTTCATTTATCTAGCTCCTCAACCTGTTTGACTCTGAGAGTGCGGTAGGAAAAATGAAGAGTTTAAGGAAGATGGAGAGAAGGGAGTGGGGCAAGTGTCTTGCCTTGAAAATAGAAAACTATGAGGGATGGAGCCAAGATATGGAGAAAAGCCAGAAAGTTGCCTGACCGCTCCCCAGCTTCCCTCAGAAACAATGTTAAATCAAGCCTCTAAAGAGATTCTAGAGCAACAGAACCTACAAAAATGTGGTGTGAAACAATTTTCAAAATAACTTAGAAGGACTTCAGGAAAGATCTGTCTTACTTGATTAAAAGGGGAGTCCAACCCAGCACAGATGGTGTCTGGGTAAGCCAATGGGAAGCTCTTAGCCACAGCACAGATCAGCAACTAAGGCCCTTCAGTCCTGCCTCAGCAGACCAGCTGTGAGGCCTTCAGCCCTAGAGTAGAAGGCAAACTGCCACCCAGAACCCCCAGTTCAATAGGCATGACTAGATTCACAGCTTGGGCACAAATTCAACTGGAGTTCCTCAAAAAGATGAAGCAAGAATTTTTAAAATGTTTTTATAAATGGAACGAGAACACTTAAGGGAAAAATTAGAAATGAGAGTTAAGAAGCAAAAAATTGGAGAGTTAACAGCTTAGCATAAGAAGCATAAAACCTTATCCAAGAAAAAAACTCCCTGAAAATTGAAATAGAAACTAGTGACTCTATGAGACACTGACAAATATTAAAACAAATCACAACACTGAAAACGAGGAAAAAATACAAAATTTCTAACAGAAAAGACTGACACAGAAATAGTTCTAGGTGGAAAAAAAAGAATCACTGGACTATTTGAATGCTATGATCAAAACAAATATTTTAAGAGTCTAGACATCATATTCCAAGAAATCTTAAAAAATATACTCATCTCTTAAACCAGAGTGCAAAATGGAAAAAGAAGGAATCTACAAGTCATCTCCTGAAAGAAAACAAAAAATGAAAATTCTCAGGGACATCATAGGCAAAATCTAGAGCTTTCAGATAAAAGGAAAAATACTACAATCAGCCAGAAAGAGTTCATGTACTGAAGAGGCACAGTCAGTCTCACCAATGATTTAGCAACCACTCCAGGAAAGAAAAAGAGATCTTGAATACTATATTCCAGAAGGTGAAGGATATAGGTTTACAACCAAGAATAGCTTATCAATAAATCTAAGTATAATACTACAGTGGAGGGGGGGGAGATCTTTCATAAAATAAAGGACATCTGAACATTCTTAATAATAAAGACCAGAATTGTTTAGAAACTATGAAGTTCAAGCTAGAGTTGAGAAACATAATAAAGTTAAACTGAAAAATGTTTAGAGACTAATCAAAGACAAACTGTTTACTATTTGTAAATCTTATTGCATATATGCATGGGGAGCTAATTTGGGGAGCTGATACATGTGACCCCTTCTAAACATTATCATCATCAAGGGTCATAGAGGTTGTCTAATTAGACAGAAGGTCTTGGAGTGATTCTATTATATCATATTGATCCTTAAAGAAAAATGGAAAAGACACTAGGAGCAGAAGGGAAAGGAAAGTTATAGAAAACTATTTCACATATTTTGGTTTGCAAATAGAAGTCCATATGAACAAGAATGATGGAATGGAGCAGCTAATGCCTAAACCTCATTCTCATCTGAACTAGTCAAAGAAGAGAAGAATAAATACACATCAGACACAATTCAGAGAAGAAATACATTTCACTCAATGAGAAAAAAGAACAAAAAGGGGAGAAGGAAGAAGGGAAAACTAAAAGAATAGTTTATGGCAAGGATTAATCCTAAACAAAATAATCTCTAGCTGGGTATGTTTAAGAACATAACTCTTTTTGAGATGGCAAAGAATTCGAATCAGAACAGCATCCACCAACTGGGGAACAGCTGAACACTAAATGAATATGTGATATGCTACACAAATATGATAGGATACATATTTTGAAGAAGACCAATTATATAGCAGATCTATGTCTTGACTTGGGCATGAATTGGATTTAAGTGATGCAGAGCTGTCCAAAGTTGTCAGCCTCACTCTCTCTTCTTGTCATTGCAGTCCAATAGCAGAAGAAAAGTTGGGATGACTGCAATGGCCCAGGATGCAGGGGATGACACTATATGAAGGAAATCCCTAAGACACCTTCGTGTCTTCAATGTCTGACCAAGCTCTAAGCATTCCATGGCGTCTACTTCAGCCACCTTCATGCCTGTCAGAACAAATTGTTCTCATCTGTCCATTCTTCCAGGCAGAAGTCTTTACATACTTGTGGTAGACATCTTCCTAACTCACAGATGTGAGACCTGGAAATTACCCTCAACCTGGTTTAGCCCATCTGCTGAGACACTTTTAATGGAGTGTGACTGGCATGCTACAGTTTCCACATGTGGTATGCATAGCTGTCACAGGTGAGAGTTGGGTGACAGGTGGGCACCAAAGGTGGATGAGCAACTCTGAAAAGGGGTTGGCAAGCCCTCATACCAAAGGACTAGAATTCCTCCCTAAACAAAACCTTATACATATTATGCTGTAATAAATGATGAAAAAAGATGGTTTCCAAGAAGGTTGGGAAGATTTGTATAGAGTAATACAGAGTGAAGTAAACAGAAACAGAAGAAAAATTTATACTCAATACTACAAGAACAACTTTGAAAGACTTACAAACTCTGTCCAATGTAATGACCAAATAGGATTCAAGAAGGCTAATAATGAAACCCATCTCCTGATTAAAAGGTAAAAGACTCAAGAGTGAAGAATATATGTATATGTGTGTGTGTATTTTTGTGTATGTATGTATGTGTATGTATGTATTTTGGAAATAGCCAACATAGAAAGTTGTTTTGCTAGAATATTTTCTTGACAAAATTTGCTTCATTGTAGGACTTTGTTTTTCTTTCATTCTCAATTAGTTGGGAGAGGAGGAGGAGGAGGAGAAGACAGATTTTTGTCAATTTAAAATATAAAATTTAATTTTAAAAAATAAATCTAAATTGTTGCATGAATTACCTGTGAATCCCTGTTCGTCTCTTTAGACAAGTCTCATTTTAAAGTCTCATGAGAAATATTTCTCTTTGTAGCTTTAGAATTTCATCCCTGAGAACCTTACACTCAATTAGGCTTATTTTGCTTCATATTCTCACAGCATTGACCTTATTTATATATTCAGGTCGATTTTATGTAATAAAAATGATCTCTCTTGCCCTTTATGATCCACCTCTAGTCATTGTTTTCTTTTAAAAAAAATATTTCATCACAGATGTGACTATTTAAATTCTCTACTTTTTAAAAATAATATGACCTTTTATATTTAAGTAATTTATCCACTTGGAGTTTACTGAGGTATTCAGCATAAGTTGATGCTCTAACCCTTATTTCTACCAAATTATCTTCAAGAATTTTAGGCCATCAAATCCTAAGTATCCTCTCCTGCTTCCATTGAAATCTGTTTTCCCTAAATATAGGTTACATGTCAGACTGTGGGGCTTTCCTCTCTTCTATCACAGAATCCAAAATGAGATTACTATTCATTCTCTGTCTCTCTGTGTGTCTGTCTGTCTGTCTCTCTCTCCCTCTCTCTTTCTGTGTGTGTGTGTGTGTCTCTCTCTCACACACACACATTTTATAGATCAGGAAACTGAGGCAGAGGTTAAGTGGCTTGCCCAGAGTCACACAGCTAATAACTTTCTGAAGCAGGATTTGAACACGTCTTCCTGTTTCCAAACCTGGCACTCTATCTATGATGCCACTTCCTTTCATCCCACCCATTCCTGTTTGTTTTTTTATGTTTTTTGTTTTGTTTTATTTTCCATGAGACTACTTGTAATGTCCCTATTTTTTTTAATAGGAGGCATGGCTGTGTCCTTGTTTCACCTAGAAAGGTGAAAAAAGGTGACCACTCAACTCTTACACAAGTGAGCCATATCTCTTGTTTTCCTTTGGTGGCTCTCAAACCAGATAAAAATCTTCTTCATCTGGGGCAGCCAGGTAGCACAGCAAGTAAGAGCACCAGCTCCAGTGTCGGGATGACCTGGGTATCAAATCCGGGCTTGGATACTTAGCACCACACCCATAAATAACTGGCCATGTAACCTTGAGCAAGTTACTTAACCCTGATTGCTTTAAAAAAAAAATCTTCTTCATCCCTAAATGAAAAGCATGTGCCAAGTGGTTAGCCCCATCCTTCACTGGCCCAATTTCTACTGCACAGACTCATTCTGAAGGACAAGCTCTAAATCAGTACCAGTTCCAAACCCATTCACTGCTTTTACTTAACCTGCTAATACTCTCCAATATCTAACAAAGTCACAGTGGCTTTGACGTCCCCTGGAGGAGATATGTGCTGCTCAGTTGAATCACCGTGAAGTGCTTACAGCAGTTCTGGTCCTTTTTAATTTTTTTTTTCCCCTGGTAACAGCCTCTGAAATAAATCCAGTTTCTCTGCTAATCTAGAGTTTATGTCTACCCCTTCCTTCCTGTGATTTGATTTCTTCACAGATATCCCCTGGATTCATCCCAACTGAATTAATATGTGAGGTGCCCACTACATAATAGTTTACTAGACTCTGATTTTAATTCTTTTATAAAGCATATTTTAAAGATAAAATCCTTCTTTGAAACGTTCTTCCTGCCTTCTTTCTCCCCTCAGAAAAGCTTCAGGGATGTTTTTCCTTTTGTTTTGCCTTCTTTCAAACTTTCTGCCTTTCTAGGTATCAAGGTGATTCAGTGGACGAAGTATTAGACGTGGAGTGAGGAAGACCCAAATCCAAATCCTGCCTTAGAACTTTACTAGCTACGTGGCCCTGGGTAAGTCACAACCTCTCAGCCTCAAATTCCTTCTCTGTAAATAAGGGGATAATAATTGTACCTACCTCCCAATAATGTTGTAAGAATCCTATGAGACAACATACATAAAGTGCTTGATAAATCTTAAAACACAATATGTGATAATTATTATTGTTGTCATTATTATTCTCCTATATCCTTGATAGAATGCAAACCAGACAAACCAATGTCTGCATTTTTCCTTTCTCTTTCCTCTTCCCTATCCTTGATTTCTCCTTCCCTTTCTACATTCTGCTCCAATTCTTCATCTTTTTCTTCTCAAACCACTTCTTTACATTCCCCATGTGGACACAAGTTAACCTGACTCAGCTTCAGTTTCCAAATCCGTAAAATGGGAATAATTGTACGTAGGTCACAGGGTTATCATGAGGATCAGGTGATATAATCTACAGCATTTTGTAAAGCTTAAAATTACTAAATAAAGGCTAGTTATTATCATTATCATCATCTTCAACAACAGTTCCCATGTTCCTATATTCCCCTACACCTTTTTCCCCAAAAAGGAAATTCCCATTGTTTTTGCTACTACTACTGTTGCTCTCATGGATTTGTTTTCTCTCTAAAACTCTGAATGACTTAAGGCCAAACCAAGTTCACACTGTCTTCTTGCTCTACCATCTCACCATTTTCCATCAGTCCCTAACATGTTTCTTCACCAAAAAAGCATTATTCATAAATGATGCTCATTTTATCTTTGCAGTATCACTATTAGGTAGAAGAAGAAAGTATTATTATTCCTATTTGGTAGATAAAGAAACAGATCTAGAACACTTTAAACAATTTCCCAGTAACACTGAAAATCAGTGGCAGAGGCAAGATTAATCCTTCTAGAGACAATACACTGTGCTCTGTTCTCATCTTCAGTTCTAAAATTGTATGATTTTATATAGATGAATGAATTTATCCATTTGAATCCAGATTTGGAAGATCCAAAGTTTTTTTTTAGGTAGGCCTGTCTTGGTTACACCTACTTCAGGTATTGCTGAAGATAGTCCTGTTGGATGCCTGTTAGTTTCAAGCAAAGATATCCCAGTATCAACCCCCTCATGCATCCAGAGAATTCTGCCTTAACCTCTAAGGCTGGCAAGAGGCCAACTAACAAGCTCACTCCATCCTACTCTTTGGATTTGTGAAAATAGAGAGAAAAAAGTCACAAGAGTCATTGGAAGCCACAAAGGAGAGGTAGAGAGAGGGAAGCTAATTTAGAAGGAAAAAAAGAGCTAACTGCAGCTATGAATCCACCAGCCTGACTTCTCAGTATAGCACAAGGAGTATAGGGTAAAATCTTGCTTGGCCAAAATCAACAAGCTGACAAAAATCAAGATTATGATGAATCATTTTCCCTCTCTCCTTCTTTTCCATAAGATTGTAATGTTTCCCTGAAGAGTTTAATCTCCATTTCTTAAAGAATTGCTTACTTTTCTGTATCTAATGGGGGACTGGGCAATGAGCCCTGCCTTTATGAGACTGAACAGAGTGTGTTACTGATACAACTCCCCACATGAAAGAGGTGAACAATCTACTTCTGGAAGAGACATGATGACATGCAATGGAAAGGCCTTGGAGAGACCATGGAGCACACTTAGATATTTTTAACTGGTTTTGGTCTGCTAACAATGTGATGAGGAAGAGTTTTAATGATTGACTGGGGATGCATTCAAAAGGTCTAACCAGGTTGAAAGGTAGATATCAGCTTTTGGTTTGACTTCTTTTCAGCTAACTTTCTTCTAGATGGCAACTGGTAGAAGACAATTCTTTAAGGAGAGAGAGGCCTTGGACTGTCTTCTTATCTGTGGTCAACAGGCCCCTGAAAACAGTCTCTTGTCCACCTCAGCCTGGTCTTTCATTTTAGGTGGAGATTAATCCCAAGGCTACAACCTTCAGGTCCAATGGGGAAGAGAACAAGCCACCCAAGATCCAGAAGTCCTTGGAATTAAGTCCATTTTAAGTTTTGGAACCAGCTCAGCATCTATGCCTCAAGGAGCAAGTAACTTAGGAACCTAGACAAATGAATTACTGAGACAAGGATTCATCCACAAATCTGGAGGGGCCAATTGCTATTTAGAAACTGCATTTAGTTTGAACCCAGCATTCCCTAGAAGCCTAAGCGGGATATGGGAGAGTGTGCCCTCAACATATTTGGTGAGGGACACTTACACTTCTGTTCTTGCCTTATCTTTGAAGTGAAAAACTAATTGATATTAACTGGTTAAATTGGGGCTTAGTCATTAATGGATTAGAGTAGAGGGAACACACTTGGAATAGGGACCTGAGTCAGTAGCATTAGAGAGCAGACATCACAATCCCTGGATTCTATATTGATAAGGTGCCAGGGGAGAAAACTATAGCCCACCCAGTTTTGGGATTGTGAGGCCAGAAATAAACTTAGTACAAATGTTTTCTTTGTTTCTTAAGCCAATAATTGTGATAAAGCTGTTAAGTACCCTTATTGCTAAACTGTGTGTATACTATGATTTGAATGCAGCAGAAAGAGGTGATTGGGGACCTCCAGAAAAGGAAAGGAAATTAATACTTTTTAAAGCTGTGATATTTTGCCATGGTGTAATCTCTGGTCAAAGGCTCAGAGCAAGGAAAGAGAGTAATTGTCTCATTTTCACAATTTGCCAGAAAAAAAATTTATCAGGATTTCTCTAAGCAAATGAGCTACAAGACTAGCAAAATGACTAGGCTAGCTAGTATTGAGGCAGAGACCCACCATTTGAGGGAAGTGGCATTGGTTTCTAAAGGAAAGCTATGGCTCTAGAAAGAAAAGCCCAAAGAATGGCTGGGGGAAAAGACATTCACCAAAGGGAAGGAGAATCCATCCAGGATTGCAAAAAGGTGAGGCTTTTAAGACCAACTGACAGCTCTTGCTAAATTAGAAGCGGCCATCTGCTACACTTAGCAAAAATAATAGTAATAATAATTACAATAATAACACAGAGAGAACAATATCCTGTAGAATACAAACTCCTTGAGGGAGGGGGATATTTCAAATCTGTGTTTGTATTCTCACTGCCTAGCATAGTACTTTGCTATAAAGTATTTTGGTAAATTCTTAGTAAATGCTGAATAAATAAACTCTTGCTGGATTGAAATGAGTGTATACAGACTGCATCCAAAATCTTAGTGCAGCTTAAGGCTTTAATAGTTATTAATAGTATTTCATAAATATCAATCACATAAATTATTTAATAGATAATTGATAATAATATTTACTATCAAATTCATAAGAACTGCATTTAGGCTTTTGAGACACCCTGAAGAGTGTTTTACAAGTTTACAAAGTACTTTCCTCAAGAACCCTTTCACAATTTAACAGAGCAAAGAAATTTAATCAATGGCTCACAAGATCAGTCTGAGAGACAGGGTGAGAGAGAGAGTTAAGGAGTGGAGGAGGAGATATCTAGTCAAGAAGGACATGAGTTCAAGTTCTGGTGCAACACATTTGCTGTGACCCTGGTAAAGTTACTAAACCTCTCAGTGTCCCTAGAAAAACCTCTAAGAGAATGTTATAGATATATTGTTATCCCACGCCAGGAGTCCCACCCCACCATGGATAAAACCATCGATTCAGACTCCCCACTTCAACCACATCCAACAAAAAGATTGATCTAATTATAATTTATGAGGTTCTAAGTGTTTGACTTTTTTAAATACTAATTTTCTTCCAAATGCTTAATATTGTTTTTCAGCATGTATTAACCAAGATAAAAAATACTGGATAATTTTCACATCTGGACACAAATAATAGCTTAAAAAAAAAAGCAAGAATCAAGATCCCTCCCTATAATTCAGAATTCCAGCATGGAGGTTAAAATCATTTGTCTATTTTTTAAACCAATCAAACACTTATACCAAAAGCTTGATGGATCTTAGCATCAAGTCTGCCATCTCCTGCTTGCAGGAGATCCCCACAGACATGAACACATTCTTGTCTGTTGATTCTAATCTTATTTCATGGATTTCATCAATTGCTGTCAGGAGTAAGTTTTGGGTCCGTGCACATTTCAGCTGTCATCACTAGGGCTGCTCAGTGAAAATTAGATCCTGCCATGTCTAGTGCCATTTGTCTTCATTAGTCTTCACTATTGCACCATTCGGCCTATAAGCAGTATGTGACCTGAATAGCTTACTAGCTCCATTATGCTCAGTAACAAGCTAAAGCAGAAAGCTGAAGAGTAGAAATAACCTCCAAGCACTTTTTCTTGTGACCTAATATTAAATCAACTCTTTTTTTGATTAAACTCTTATATTATTCTTTTTTACTTTTTGTTCAGGGCCAATACTGGCCTTACAGTTTATTACATGGAGCCCAAATAGCCTGGGTTTACCTGGACACACTCTTATAATTTAAAAAGGCTCAGAAACTTAAATCCAATTGGGAGTTATTGATCCCAGGTAATATACTATACTGTGCTAAATACTATTGGAAGATAGAATTGGAGAATCACAGAATTTAAGAGCTGAAAAGAACCTTCAAGATCAACTACTCCTATCCCATCATTTTAAATTGAGCAAAGTGAGATGCAGAGAAGTTAACTTCTCCAAGATTATATGTGACCATATCAGTCTAGAACTCAGACTCCTGACCCTCAATCTAGTGGCAAGGTTCACAAAGCCTCAGCCTTCTTTCCATAGAACTATGCTGACTTATACTTATAACTTTAGTCTTAAAACATAATATGTAAGTAGTAAATGACAGGGTCTCCACCCTCAAAGAAGGGACATTCTCAGGATGACAATCATTATCTGCTATGCAGATGCTCACTTAGTCAAATTCTCCAGAGATGATGGATTGAATTCAATCATGAAGGGCTAGAAATATGACTTACAGGCTGAAAATTCAGGACATATCATCACTACTTAAATTCCCTCTTTAATGTCCTAACAAGCAAGAAATTTGCAGAATTTTTATGTAAACATGAGGTGAATAAAGGGTCTTTCTCAATTTCCAGCTGTAATAGCAAGAGCAGAATTATATGTTACACCTTCTCAGTCAGGTAGCAATATGAACTTGGCCAGGTGAACCCTTATCTGTAACTGCCTAGAGATCTATGTGACTCCCAGAGGCAAGTTGCATAAAATCTAATATCTTCATTAAACTCCTTAAAGTGTCTGTTCAGATAAAGGCAGTGATTCCAGAAGCTTCTCTTATAGTCTTCTGTTTCAGAAGTTATTTTCCAAGCTTTTCCCCTTATGCTGGAGATATGAACTTGTCTGCTGGAAAAAAGTTCTTTTGCTACCATTTATATGGTTCTAGTGTCCTTTTGTGTCTGTGAATTTGAATCCAGGTTGCCTCCACAGGCTACAGATATACTCTGTGTTCTGGCTTTGGAGGAACATAGAGCCAAACTATGGATCACATACTGAAAACTAGGAAATAAAGACTCATCACACAAGCTCATGACTGCTTTCTCCCATGGTACAGTAATCAGAGCCACCTACAGCAACATTGAGGGAGATCAGAGGGAATATTCAGACCACCACTGTCAAGTCTCTGTAATGCCCAGCTACTCAATACCCACTTTAAAGCACACTATACTGTGAACTGATGAAAAGTAGGACTGGTCTAATAATGGCACCCCTCCCCAAAGGTGGCATGATGTTAATAGGAATACAGATTATTTCCCTAAAATCAGGTGTTGGAGGAGCCCCTAAAATCAATCTCCAGTTCATGAACTTATTTGTGTTCATCTGTCCCAAATTCAGTTCCTAAGTTATATCCTCTTTTAAGATCATTTTCCCAAAGTCCCTTAAGAAGGAAGTCAAAATCTTTCATATACTCATAATGAAAATTCCTAACAACTACTAAGACATGTATTTCCTCCACTTCTTTCCATATCTGGCACTCAAGACCATATCCTTTCTATACAACTCTGTAATTTGTAAGTCAGAACTTCCTTCACTCCATATTCTTCCTGTTGATCAATGCTAAAGGAGACTGACCACTTCCATTGTTATTTCAGGCAAATGAGAATTTTCTGGGCCATTAAGTAAATATTTTATAGTTAGTAGATTGTTAAATAGTTTAGTAAAGGGTACGGATTAACGTTTATTGAGAATGCAAAAGGATCTTCATATCCATAACTGTATATATGGTCTAGGACAGGGGTGGGGAACCTGTGGCTTCAAGGCCATATGTGGCCCTCAGGTCCTCAAGTCCCTCTAATAAAAGGATTTGTTCTGTGAAGTTTGGATTCAGGCAAAGGGCTGCACTTGAGGACCTAGAGGGCCACACGTAGACTAAAGGCCACAGGTTCCCTACCCCCTAGAGGACAACCTAGACTCCAATATGGGAGCCTCCTCTCCTTATTGGCTCCCCTGTTATCAGATTTACTTCCATGTTCAGACCAGAGCTTTCTGTGTGGTAGTCCCAACTGTTAAGTTCCTCCATTCTCAAAGAAGGCAATTATTGCATCTCTGGGCTATCTCCCAGGCAGAGACATGGATTTCGAGGATATATGACTTAGAATGGTGTTTACTTGGGTACTAATAAGGTCACACTATGGCAGACAACTTAAACTATTAGTAAATATCACGCCCAATCTCACTGAATATATAAGGTAGCAGTACAGGAAGCATTTTCCCTCTATTCATTTCCATTTGACAGTTTAGCCTGCAGGCAGTAATGGTCTACATAAAAGTAATGGGATTCCTAATCCAGAGGCCTTCCAAAACTTTTCTATAAATTACCACCCCATTTCTGACACTGTGTTAAAGGTCCATATAATTTGACTATATTTTTTGGAAATGACTAAGTTCTTTGGTATGCAGAGGGCAACCTCAGGCTGAGAAACGGATGTGTTACCTTTATGAAAAGTGGTCCCTCCATTGTGAAGACAGTCATGTAAACTAAGGATGGGCACCTTTTCAGAACCAATACTGCAACAGAAACAGCAAAAACTGTAGTCAAGACCCTATGACTTTTGGTGGCATTGCTATACTGGCGCTCAACAAATTAGCATCATGTGTAATACACACAATCTGGCCACCAAGAGTGATGGCAGATTACTTCTCTTGTCAGGGTCTCCCTTGAATGCCCCGTTGGCAGAGTAAAATGAAGAATTTCCATGACCTTTCAGCTTATGAGGACACCATCATTCACTGGCTGAAAGTTTCAATTTGCCCTTTCAACACAACTGATGCAAATATTGTTTTCCTCCTCTAAAAGCTACTGTAGGTCCATGTTCTAGAATGCATCTGCCAGGGTACTCTTTATTCTTTTTTTTTATTTACTTTTAGTTTACAACATTCAGTTCCATAATCTCTTGAGTTCCAAATTTTCCCCTCCTCCCTCTTCTCCCTCCTCCTGTCCCATAGCAGCATGGAATCTGATATAGGTCCTACGAATACCTTCACATTAAACATTAGGTACTCTTGATTCTAATAAATTAATTATCCAAGGACAAAAATGGAATAAAAAAAGGGCACAGAAGTGCCCTTCAAGTATGATGCCTAGCTGCAGCATGGACTTCCTTAAAACATTTCTATTTCAATACTTAGATGAATCTCTAATCCCATTTTATAAATAATCCGTCCAAGATCAGAAATCACTACCTTTCTATACCTCATCCCTGCAGCATCCTAGCCATTATAACACACTGCCTTACCAAGTACTAGGCTGATTGCCTCATTCTGGCTACACTAGACAATCTGGGGCAAGGAAAAACCTCAGCAAAAGAATGACCGAAACTCAGGATAGAAAGAAGGGGACTCTTTAAGGAATAGACATTTAGGTACATTGATTAGTGTGTAGAATGTGTTGTTTTAATACCTGCTATCCTTAGTATAGAAAAAGAGATATTAAAGGGAAGACAACTAGGGGCTTTTATTTTCAAAACCGATACGAGGGTTATACTAAATACTTGTAAGGACACAAATGGAGAAATTGTCCCAAGAAGGATGATGAGAATAAAGTAGCAGTGGATCCCAAAATGAAATAGTCTGAAAATGAATCCTGGATAAACTACGAGGGAATGGAAGCAGTGATGTGCTCAGTAGGATTGTTACTTAAACAATAGAGCTATAATTCAGACAAGGCAAAGCAAATTATAGTAGGTATGACAGAGAGAGGGCATTCCAAAGTTGATTTTTGAGAGGTATCTAAGGATAGGAGAGGAGAAAAGAATTGCATTTGTGAAAGTCAAGGATTATAAGGACACTGGGTGGTAAGTTGACAAGAGAATGTAAGCAGGAGCAGATGGGACTGTGCATAGTCACAGCAAGACCATGTGCCATATAGTTTAGATGGCACTATATAAATTTAATTAAGGTCTTAGATAAATCTAGGTTTACTCTAATTATTCTGTGGCCTCAGGCCACACAATCAAGCAGAAGAAAATCACAAGTAACATGCCTGATTCCCCACAACCTGTAATAACTCTATTTTCCTGTCCCCAGGACCACAAGGCATTGCTGCTGAGAGGTAAGCTTGCCAAGGCAATTCTTATGTCCATGGAAGTTTCCATACTAATTTGTGGTGTGTTCTGCCACACCACAAAGTCAGGTTCATTTCCCTACCCTTCTACCAGCTCCTTGTTCCTGGCCTGACTTTGTCCACAATCTGAAACCAATTGATAAGAACCTCTAAAAAAGAAAAAAAAAAACCCTCTGTGTGACATAGTCTATATTCCTGCAGCCTGAACAATCAGGGCCTCTAGATGCCTCCCAGTTGCTTCAGACTCTGGGTTTTCTCACTATTTCCTTGATATTTGATCTCTGGGAGTAATTTGCTCCTCCAAATGATTTTAAGCTACATCGTCATGTCTATAGGGTCTACTAGATCCTATGATACCACATACCTGTTCAGTAAGCATCAAATTTATCACTTAGACCTCTTGAAAATCTTAATCAACACTATTTCATCCCAGTCCAAAATATCTCACAGGTTCCAAAATGCATTAATATTATCAATTGCCTTGCCTTAACTGAAACTGAAGATTGAAAAAAATCCTTCTTTTTGATATACCCAAAGATTACAAGTAATTTTGCCATGACTAATAAAATAAATAACTTCCTTCAAGGGACTTCAACACTCATTTAATGAGTGCTTATGAAATGGCATAGTAGATAAGCTACTAGGCCTGGAGTCAGGAAGACTCATCTTCCTGAGTTCAAATCTGGCCTCAGATATACTAGCTGTGTGACCCTAGGCAAGTCACAACTTGCCTCCATTTCCTCATCTGCAAAATAAGCTGGAAAAGGAAGTGGTAAAACACCCTAGAAGCTTTACCAAGACAACCCCAAATGAGGTTATGAAGGGTCATACATGACTGAACAACAACAATAACAAATGTGTTTAAGACACTATACTAAGTGCTAGGAATACAAGAAACACATGAAAATGGTCCCTGTCCTTAAGGAACTTACATTCTAGGAGGGGAGACAAGATACAACCAAGTCGATCTAGTCAGGGTAAATTGGAGGCAATTTCAGAGGGAAGGCTGTGGTAGTAGAGGGGACCAAGAGAGTCCCCTTGTAGGAGATTTGAGCTGAGGCTTGAAGGAGGCCAGGAGGAGATGAAGAAGGAATGTGTTCCCGGCATAGGGGACAGTCAGTGAAAAAGGCATGGAGTCTAGAGATGCTGTTATGTGTGAGGAACAGCAAGAAGGCCATAGTCACTAAAGAAAGAATATTTTTGCATGAGAGTAAAGTATATGATAAAGGGAAACAGAGAAATGTACCACGCTGTGACAGCTTTAAAAGACAGAGTTGGTTGTAGTGATATAGCCTATAATCCCTTCTCCTGGGAAGGCTGGTGGATAACTTGAGCTTGGACATTCTGAGTTGCACTTGGATTTTAAAAGCCCATCAGATGTCTGCACTAAGTCCTGCACTAGTGTGCATAGGAGAGAGGCACCACCAGGATGCCTGAGAATGGCCAGACTGGAGTTAGGCCTTCTGCAATCTACTATGACCTTTCCAGATTTGTTTCAGACTATTCATTCTTGCACTCTATGTTCCAGGAAATTGTACTTCTGGCTTTTTCCTGATGTTTTCTGATTTCTATGAGCGTGCTCATTCTGTTCCCAACCACCACCACCACCACCACCCACCACCACCACCCATGCTTGGAACTTGGAACTTCCCCCATATTGCCTCTTGTTGAAACCCTTATTTTCCTTCAAGATTCAGCTCAGATGTCACCTTCTCCATAAAGCCTAATCTAATCCTCCTAACTGAGAAAGATCTCTCCCTCCTCAAATCCTTATGGCATCTTGTGTGAACCTCTTTGTACTGATCACGTCCTTATATTTAACTTACTTGTGTGCATGTGATAATGCCACCACCACACCACCCCTGCAGGTAGATTGCAAAACTCTGCTTGAAGGTAGAGCTGAGGAACTGTGGCGAGATAAATGGCTGTATTTAAATCTGGTCCCCTTTCATGACCACACAGAAGCAAAATTGTTGCGTATGTCCTTTGTTTTTGAAAAGGACCATGGCATCAGGAAAATGCTGACTACTTGCAATTCACTTTGATTTGAGTGAGGGAGGGCTGTGCAAGGTCACCAGCCTCACTTTATCCTCCAGAGCCATCTGGATCCAGTGACCATGATTCATGAGTATGACTGGAGATGACCCCAGCAGCAAGAAATGCAGCAAAGAAAGTCAAGGAACAATGGAAAAAAAGAGGGTGATAAAAAGAAACTTTACAAGAAATACTCCACAGAAGAATGAGAAAGAAGGATGAATAATCAAAGCAGGGGAAAAAAAGATCTCCTAAAACAAAGAAGAAATATGGCAAACTTAAAAAAAGAATGAGAGAAGTCTCCAGAGAGAAGGTAACAGCACTGCAGTAATTACAACTAAATACTAAGAAATGAAATTGGAATGACTCCAAAACCCCCCAGAGATGGTAAGCAGCTTGGACTCTTTCTTTGCATTCCCAGAAGCTTTCACAGTGCCTTGTTCATAGAGACATTTAATAAATGTTTGTTAAATTGAACATGGTAGTAGGACCCAAGAAATAGTCTGACTTCTGAGGGATCTGGAGATGCTCTTAAAACCAAAAAACAGAAGCCAAATGCCTTGCTGTTTTCTTCTGTTATTTTAGTGCCCCAAATTCTATATCTCTCACTATTATCTTCATTCATTACTTTTAACTTGGTACCGTTCTCCCAAGAATGTTTTATAATGGCACCAGTAGTCATTATCCAACTCTAATTATCTAGTGATGAATTTGATTCAACAAATGTGGGTTGATTTTATTATGCAAGATACTCAGTAACTTGGGACTTGGGGACAAAAATAAAAACAAAATAATTCCTGCCCTCCAAGATCTGGAGGTAGAGGCATATCATGATAATTAACATAAATTATAAAGATAATTATTGATATTAAGATAATTAACATAAATTATAAACAGATTAATTTTTGGTGGGGTGGGATTGGGTGGAAACACTAAAAACTGAGAGGGCTGGGAAAACCCAGAAGTAGGAGTAATTGTTATTATTTGGCTGATGAGTCATGTATGACTTTTCATGACCCCAACTTAAGTTTTTTTGGCAAAGATATTAGAGTACTTGGCAATTTCCTTCTCAAGATCATTTTACAAATGAGGAAACTGAGGCAAACTGAGGCTTATGTGATTTGCCAAGTATAACATTGAACTAAGCTTTGAAGGAAGCTAGCAATTCCCCAAGGTGGATGAGTCCACCTATAGCATCTCAGGTGTGAGGGACATCCTCCTATGCCAATGTATTAAGTGTGGAGGTAGACATTTGTATATAAGGAGCAGCACGCAGACCAATTTGGTTAGACTATAGCATATAGGAGGGAAAAGGATATGAAATAAGCTTTAGAAAGATAGGACTTTATTTTATCCCTATTTTTTTTTACATTGCATAAAATAATGCTGTAACTCTGCTTTTGTAGTTTAATTATACATGTGACACAATAAGAAGCCTTTCTGCCTTCCTTTACTCTGTCCCCCCACCCAAGCTAATGCTCCAGAATTTCCTTCCATTTACACATTTTCTGACAAATAGTAAATAATTAATAAATACTTGTTACCTGCTAAAACAGAAAGCCAGAAGCTTTGAAGAGGAAGAAACTTCTTATAATCCCTTGATTGCTGTGTCTTGAAAGCACATAGCTATTTGCATGTTGTCTCCCCCTGTAGACCTCTTTGAGGTCAGGGATAATGTATTCCCCTTTCATTGTAGCACAGTAAATGTTTAATAAATTATTTTTTGACTGAACAACTACCATAAAGTATTTTTTCTGCATGGAAAAGAAAGCAAAGAGATATAAGCCATTGAAAGTCACATAACTTAAATGTGAGATCAATAGACAATATTTTGGTCAACGACAGGGAGAAGATGACAAATACTTCCCACTTGTGGTATACATGGCTGAGATTCTATGAGCTGCCCTACAGTTTAAATCATCCAAATAATTCAGCATTAGACCTTAATATCAAAGTAAAGAGATGGCTATGCCAGATAATCAAGGTTTAAACGCCAATGATTCTATGAGTAACATTTACAAAAACATTAAATTCTAGAAAGCAAGAGAAATCATATATTCAGAAGATATAAAGTAGCAGAATATAGCAAAGTGTTCATTTTTATATGGCATAGTCAGTCAATAAACATTTATTAAGCACATAATGTGCCAGGCACTGGTGTCCAAATATAAAGTTTGATAAATTCCATTAGGTGTAATTCTTGTACTTTGTTGCTGGTTCCAAAGTAAATTCAGTAATTGAGAGTAGAAATTCTAAGATTTAAAGGAAAAGCTTATTTAGGTAATAGGGGAATAATTGTGTTAAATCCATCTAGGATCCTAGGTTTAGAATTCTAGGTAATCTCAGAGGTTATCTTGTCGGATCCCTCATTTTACAGAGGAAAAAACTGAGGCCCAAAGTATTTATGTGATTTGTCCAAGATTACAAAGGTAATAGCTGTTGAAATAAGGAATCAAACCCAAGTCTTCTGATTCTCAGCTTTTGTGGAATAAAGTTGGGTGAAAAGAAATAGGAAAAGAGAAGAACTGGAATCAAAGGGGAAGAAAATTGTGTAGATGAGTGGGAAAGAATTCATCTGGTGAAGAAGGTCTTCAGGAGTTGAAATTGGGGAGGAGAAATTCAGGGGAAAAATGAGGAAAATTTGAAAAGCAGTATTCAAATATTGAAAAGTAAAGTTCAGACACTGTTCCTGGTGGGTTGAAAGAGAAGCAGAATTAAGGACAATTTAGAGGATATAAAAGAGTAAGGAAGATTAATGAACATAATCTGAAGAGATAAATTCAAGAAGGTAAAGGTAGTTGTCAAGACAATGCAAGGTAAGTAAGAAAATGTAAGTGAAGCAATTATAAGTTAAGCAGAATGCTATGGGTAGTAGGCTGAATGGGGCACACTGATGAAGTAGACAATATATTGGAACAAGGCTGAGAGGAAGTAAGTGTGGTTGTGGTTGTGGAGTTTTTCAGATGAAGGAAATAAATCAAATGGGCATGTATTTCTTTTAGAATTGAGTGACTTATCTGATTCCCAAGAGTTAGATGATCTCTCTCCAGCAGAAAGTAAAGGGACTCAAAGAGTAAATACTCTCTCCATGCTCCAAGATGTTATGAAGAATGATGGATTCCTAAAGGAAACAGAAACAAAGCTTCAATAAAGCTAATGGAATCTGATATGGAGGGGAGAAAAATTGACCATTGTCAGGATGACAGAAAATTGAAGAATATTACAGAGAAGAGAAAGGGAAGGAAAAAAGGATTACTATACAATTAGAGCTTAAAGATTTGTATGAGACCTATAGACTTCATAACCGTAACTCAGCTGTCTTCTTACCTTACTTAGCCCCTACAGCTTTCTCACCCTGGATCACGCCTCTATCAGGCCAGATCTCTACTCCCACTGGTGCATTCCTTCTGGGGTCTATATTTTGGTGAAGGACCTAATCAACCTACCCAAGCTGTATAACCTACCCAGCTATGCTACAGAATCTATCAACTTTGAAACTATACAAGTGGGCCAGTACCTTCTCCTGGGGGCCCTCAATCTTTTCAGCTCCTTTATGTGTGTTGTGTCTTCTCCCCATAAATTCCTTAAATCCTAAGTGCCAGCCCAAGTTTCTCTTGGTCATTGTTTGGGTTCTGATATCTTGGAGTAAGTGTAAATAGCAATTATTTCTGTTCTGGTCAGAAAACCTGAGGGTCTCCCCCTCCCAGATTTATTTTTTTAAGTAGGTAAAAGAGGCCATTTTTGCCTTATTTATTACCTAGCCTTAATCACTGAATGGGTATTGCATCAGAAAACCTGAGGCCTGGGAAAGAACATAGCTTAAAAAGGCCAAAGTCTCTCATGGAATCCAGGGCCATCTCCAGGCATTCTGATCTATGTCTTACCTCTGGACTCCAATGTCTGGAAGAGAAGGTGAGGCTAGTGACTTTGCATAACCCTGACTCATTTAAATCAAATTCACTTGCAAGTCAAGAAATCACCCTCCTAGGCTGATAGGTGGCATAGTGAATAGAGCACCAACCTTGGAGTCAGAAGGACCTGAGTTCAAATCTGACCTCAGACACTTGGGCAACTCAACCCCAATAGCTCTACCTTCCCCCCTCCAAAAGAAAGAAAGAAGGAAAGAAGGAAAGAAAGAAAGAAGGAAAGAAAGAAAGGAAGGAAGGAAGGAAGGAAGGAAGGAAGGAAGGAAGGAAGAAAGAAAGAAAGAAAGAAAGAAAGAAAGAAAGAAAGAAAGAAAGAAAGAAAGAAAGAAAGAAAGAAAGAAAG